>NW_007727526.1:0-40730 GCF_000696425.1 Galeopterus variegatus
GCTGACAACACCAAGTCTAGGGTTAAGATCCCCTTACCGGTCATCTTTAAAAAAAAAAAAAGAAAAGAAAAGAATCAAATGAGTCCTGGGACACTTGTGACTTATTTCCGTGGAGGGATTTGAAAGCAGCGGGTACTCTTCTCCCGGTAGTGTCAGTGTTGCTGTTGTTGTTAGAGTGGAAGAGCACAGGGAGTATCATGTGGCTGTGAAATGACTGGCTCTTAGAAATTACTGAGAAGTGTCAAAACAAGACTGCTCTTATCCCTGGGGAGCCACCTACTTAATCTGACAAGAATACTTCTCACTAACTCAATGTGGTAGACACTAGGATATGACACCCAGGTCCCCCTTCATGAATGGAGTTATTTCCCTGCATGCAGGAAATGCTGACAGTAAATGGCCCTCAGCTATAACCCCTTACAGGAATTGCCTTAACTGAAAGAAAATCAACTTGACTAAGATCACATCTTCCATGGACAGCTCATATCCAAAGACTGGTTGATGTGGAGTTTATACTGGCCCCCTTGTCCCATATCAGGAGAACTCTGAAGGGTCATCCCAGCTTCAAGTCCCCCTGTAGGGTTGGCATTGGCTGAGACCTTTGTTGAGACTGTATTGCAGCTCAGCTTCTCCCTCTGCCCAATCCTGCTTCCTTCCCCCTTCTGTGCCCTAGGTATGGATACTAAAGGCACTCCCAAGTAAGCCTCCTGCATCCTAATCTCCATCTCAGAGTCTACTGTTCCTTTCGGTCATGATTAAGTCCTCTAAAGAAGGGAGGTCACATTTTCTGAGTATATAATGCCAAGTTCTCAGGTATTTTACATACATATGATACTTCATTTAACCAACATACTAAAATAGGTAGATTATCCCTATTTGACAAATGAGGTAAGGCCTGCCAAGATACAATAAATTGCCCAAGGTCCTACAGCAGAATAGAGCTGAGATTCAGTGTCACAGCTGGGATTCAAACCCTGACCCATTTGGCTTTCAAGTCCCTGCTCCTTCCACTGGCCACACTATACTCTCAAAACAGTAATAATACATTAGGGGAGTTTAGAATATTAGCTTATTTTCAGTCATATTCCTAAGTATGAATCCACTGGTTAGCTAGTTTTCTTGTGAGACCTTCAGCTAGGAACGGGATACTGAAGGAACTGGGTTTTGGTCAGGAGAAGAGGGAAGGATGATTTTCTTACACACATGTTGTCATCACATGTTAGAGCTAGAAGGAAGCTTAGAGACCCTTGATTCTAGCTCCTTCATATTACAGATGAGGAGAATGAGCCCTAGAGAGGCCAGGTGATTTGGCCACGCTTAGATGTTGAGCTCAGAGCAGAGCCCATACTGTAAGGTCAGTCTGGCTCGCTCATTCTGCTTTAGCCGATTGCTCTTCCCTGAGCTGACCTGGGACCAGCAGTTCCTAGCCCAGCCCTGGCTCTGCCCTGGGGCACTCCTTCCTCCTCTCACCTGCTTCTCCACAATGTCAGGCTTTCATCTTGTTCACCCAAGCTGCCCCATATTCCAGGCCTTGCCCTCTGCCTAGGGCTGCGTGCCATACTTGTTGCCACAAAAATCCTGTCCTCATGTCTCTGAACAGGTTTGACAGCTGGGGTGAGAGTGGGAGTGGGGAGAATGGTGGAGCTTCTGTTGCCAGGCTGTGCTTCCATCTGTCTAGCATCAGCTCTGGGAAGCACTTACTCGTAAGGCATGTCTCATTACTCAGGTGTGAACAAGAAGCCACTGAAGCCATGAGCCTCATCCCCTCCCTGCTCGTGAGTCTGTCTTGCCACACCTGCCTGTGAATGCTTGAAAAGATACTCCTCCACATCTTCCTGGGCCTCCTTCCCCACCTGACCTCAAACACACAGTTTGCCGAGGAATGGCCTTTTGCATTCTCATAAGATTTACCCATCTCCCTTCTCTGTAGTGCCCACCCTCCCACTCCCCCACCACCCAATCCAAATCAAAGCCTTCCAGACCCATTTGTGCCTCAGAGCAGACAGGGTGTCTGTCCTCAGGAAGACACTGATCCAAAGGGATTCAGGATGGTGGGGCGGTTTGGGGGTGGTGACCAACTCACACAGGCCCCTTCTTCATCCCTAGCATGTTTTCTCTCTCCTGAGTCTTGGTGAGTCAGCGCCACAGGGCCACACACAAGGCTCCTATTCAGGGCTCGTTTTCCTTCTGCTCTAACTCAGATCTTGGCATCTCTCACTCCCTCATTCTCTATGTGGGCCTTATTCTCACCATGGGAAAGCTCTGCTCCCTGCCCTGTGCCTCTTCACTTTCTCCCAACACCCTTCCAGACAGACAGACAGACAGACAGACACACACACACACACACACACACGCACGCTCACATTTCTCATCCTTGCCTTCTGGTAGTTTGCAGTCCCAGGTCGTAGGACATAGAACAAAATAGGACATAGAACAAAATACAAATCTTACACTATTAAATCCTCATTTACATATTCAACAGATATTTGTTGCTGCTGACTCTGTGCAGGCGCTGAGCTAGGCTGAGAAGGACACACACACACACACACATACACACAACTGACAGCCCTTCCTTTATTCAGCATATAGTTAAGTACTGCCTCTGTTTCAAGCATCATTAAAGGCTGAAATTTACTCTTCATGGGGAAACAAGTCTCACAGAGATGATATCTCGGGGTAGTGACATCTCAGGACAAGATATAGCAGGTGCCGCAAATGGGTGATGGGGCCCCAAGTGCCTAAGAGGTTCAGGAAAGCAGAGAAATCCTTGGGTCTAGAGACTTACGAGGAACCTGATTAAAACAGAAGGGAGAAGAACATTGGTTTGCATTGACAGGGGTATGTGTACACTCTCTAAACAACAAGGGGATGCAAAAGGAGTTCAAGCAAGTAAAGATACAGGAGCTTTGTCATTCTCTGCGTAACCTTGGGCACGTGAATGAACCTCTGCTAGCCTCCATCTCGGCATCAGTAAAATAAAGACATGCGAACTTCCCTCTCAGGTGTTAGTGAGACTTAAATGAGATCAAGCACATAGTAAGTACTCGGTGGATTATCTACTCCCTTTGTTGAACGGCGCTGCAGGTGGAAGGACAGCTGTAGAGGTTGTGCATCTGGATAGGAAGACGTGTGTTTCTGAAGCAAGGCCCCAGTGCAACATGCCAGACGGGCTCCTCCTGCCTGGCAGCCCCGCCCTTATTCGGAAAGATGAATTGCTCGCGCCCCCTGGTGTTTCAGACACTGTGAATCTCTCCGAACCAAGGTCTGGCGTGCACCCACCTCCTTGAGGAAGGACAGGGTCTGCAGCCAGGAAGAGCCTCCTTTGGAGATGCTGACACAGGCAGAGATGCGCCCCCTCCCATCCCGTGCTCAGCCCCCTCCCTAGTGGCTAAGCTCAGAGCACAGCAGCATTACCTGCCTAAGAAACAGGAAGAAGCCCAGACTATGTAAGGGGCAGGGAATAACAGAAGCCACCTCACAGGATTGTTACGAACTTTAATTGAGCGATTTAAGACTTCAAATAGTCACTGGTATAAGTAAGCACTCAACAAGTGATAGCTGTTGTATTATGTAGCTCCTAGAACAGTGCCTGACCAATAGCAGATGTTCAGTAACTGTTCGAGTGGGGCCAGCTCACTCAGAGCATGGTGCTAATAAAGTGGGCCCAGGATGACTAAATCAACATTTATTTATTTATTCATTAATCCATTTAATTATGCTTCAAAAATGTCTTGCTCCTTCTATTCTGTAGGTGCTGTAAAATGCAAAACCCATAAGGAGCCAAATAAGTAAGCTAGCGCCAGCACTAGAGGAGGAAAACAGATTTCATTCATTCAGGCATTCATGATACAGTTCCTATCAGTGCCAGGCACTGATCAAGGCACTGGGATAGAGAAATAAGTCACAGTCCCTTAGTGGCTTTGATGCTTGTGGGAGAGACAAACATGAAACATGGTGGTATGGGGACCGCAATAAACATAGGATCAAGCTGAGGCTGCACAACTCCCAGTGGAATCAGGAAAAGTCTCACAGAGGAAATGACACTTGTCCTGGTCTTAAAGGAGGTGTAGATGCTTCCCAGTGAAGAAAGGGATGAAGGGCATTTCAGGCAATAAGAATAGTATATACAACATAGCACATTGCCAGCAATCATGGTGTTTCTGCTGAGAAGTCTGGGGTAGGAGAGTGGCTCTGGAGAAATAAGGGGGCACTTGACAGGAAAGGGCATCTGCCCAGGGAAAGAGTTTGGACTCTATTTGGTGGGGCTCTGGGAGCCTGAATTGAGGAGACATCATGAGCAGAGGCACATTTACCATGAGTGAATGAAGTTTAAGCTTCAAGGTCCATAACTTGCATGGCCCCTTCCAAACCCTGAGAGGCACAAGCAATGTGGTCATATGTCCTTATAAAATTTGCAATAGTAAGGTATCTTAACCGCAATCAGTTAATCCTGATTAACTGATCAGATCAGATCTCTCTTTTCACTCTTTCTCCTATATCACATTTTCCCCATCTTGGGTGGCCTTGGAGTGGTAGTCAGAAGCATTTTTGCAATTCAGCTAAAGGTAAGTTGAATGGCATACTATTTTTTGAGTAAAGTATATTGATGTGGTTTGTAGTCACTTCCATGAATAGTTGGGTTTTTGCTAGCTATGCCAGTATAGGAATATCTTCTAAGAATACTCATATCAATCACTGTGCTGCCTTGTCTGACATAAATACATGAAGAAGCAATGCCAAAGGTTGTATTCTATGAATATAGCTTATAGCACCTGGCACTAAAAGTAAACTGGGAAGTTTGGGAGAAATGAGTTTCCAAATGTGTGAAGCCAGAACTGGTCTATAGAAAATTCTTCCAGTTATCAGATGTGTAAAATTATAAGTGAGCAATTAACTTCTCATCAACGCCTAGCCAAAAAAAAATTTCTCTCCTGTCAGGAAAATATTAATGCAGTGTATACAATTATAAATGCACCATACATATAAAGATGTAATCAAAGAGTATGGAGTCAGAAGAAACGGTTTGTGTGGGGGGGTTTTTACTTTTAGAGAATTCTGCTTCTGAGGAAGCTAGACTAACATGGACTGGATTTATTTTCACACTTAAAACGACTAAACATTGAGCAAAATATATTCAACAAACATTTTCAAGACATTAGACATCAGGCAACAAAGGACAAAGACAGGAGACAAAGTGAGTCCTATGATTACCCCAGCAGGAAGGAGAAATCCAGGCATAGCCCGGTGATCTCCTTAAATTGAGGAGATGACACTGAGAGATCTTCAGAGGCTTCCCCTGGAGTCTCCACTGCGTGATAATCAGCATATGCCTGTGAGGAAACTATCCAAGGCTAATGAGAGAACGACCCAAAAGGATTAGTGGAAATAGTACTTACAGCTCTCATGGGACTGGGAGTAGTTACTGTTCTCACTAGCAAGAATGAAAAATCTCAATTTATGACACATTGGATAGAATATCCATAAGAGCTTTGTCTCTATAATGGTCCCAAATCAGCCATAGAGTAAATGATGCTGTTCCCACCTTCAAGAAGTTTAAAATCAAGATTCAGAAGGATCAAACTGTTTCTAAATAACTACATCCCAGAAGAAAACTCAAGAATATGTATAGGAAAACGAAAATATCCAGCATCCAAAAAGGTAAAATTCACAATGTCTGGCATCCAATCAAAAATGACCAGGCATGCAAAGAAGCAGAAAAATATGGCAAATAATTAGAAGAAAAAGCAATCAATTGAAAGTTATCCCCAAATGGCACAATGACAGAAATAGTAGACAATTACATCAAAACAGCTATTATAACTATTTTCCATATATTCAAGGAGACAGAGAAAAGATTTGTTGATTAGGACATGGAAGATGTAGAAAAGACCTAAATCAGACTTCTAGAGATAAAAATCACAATATCTGCGATGAAAAAATCATTGCATGGTAACAGCAGACACACACTGTGGAAGAAACAATTATCAACTTTGAAGAAATAGCAATAAAACCATAATGAAACACAGAACATAAGAAATTTTTTGACTTTTTTTCAAATGAACAAAGCATCATTGAGCTCTGGGACAAATTCAAGTGACCTAATATAAGTTTAACCAGCATCCTTGAAGAAAAAAATTTGAACAAATAATAGCCAAGATTTTTCAAATTTGATGAAAATGATAAATCCACAGCTACAAAAAAATGTTAATGAACTCAAGCACAGAAACATGAAGAAAAGTACGCATTACTTAAAACCAGTGATAAAACACCTTTCAAACCATCAGAGGGGGGAAGAAGTTATTATATACAGATGAATAAGGATGAAAATAACAGCAGACTTCTCATTAATAACAATACAACCCTGAAGATAGTGGAGCAAAAGCTATAAAGTTCTGAAGGAAAAAACTGTCAACCTAGAATTCTATAAACCTTTCAAAAACAAAGGCAAAGATTTTTTAAGAACATGCACAAGCTGAAAGAATTCATCTGCAACAGACCTTCGGTAAAAGAAACATGAAATAAAATACTACAGGCAAGAGGAAAATGATACCCACAGAAATCTGGATCTGTACAAAGGATTGAAGAGCACCATAAATGGTAGCCATGTGAGTAAGTATAAAAGATTATTTTTGTTGTTCTTTAAATCTTTTAAGTCTCTTTAAAAATTCATCATAATGTACTGTGAGATTCACAGTATATGTGGAAATAAAATGTCTAGCAGCAATAGCACAAAGGCTGAGAGAAGAGAAATGGAAGTATACTGTTGTGAGATTCTTATACAAAACACGAATCAGTATCATATCACATGAAGGTATACCATGATAAATAAGATGTGCACTGTAGGCCCTAAAGCAACCCCCAAAAAACAAAACAAAGTTAATAAGCCAACAAAAAAGACAAAAATAGAATCATAAAAAAAATACCCTAAAAGAAAAAGAGAGAAAGGAGAGCAAAGAACAGATGATAGAAAAATAGCAAGACTGATGATTTAAAGCAACCACATCAATAATTACTTAAAATGTAATGGTCCAATCAACCCAATTAAAGACTGAGGTTGTCAAATTGTATTTTAAAACGTCAATACCCAAATAAATGCTGCCTACAAGAAAACCATTTTAAATATAAAGACACAAATGGGATAAATATTTATTGAATACCCCATCCAAATGCACAGAGTACATATTATTTTTGACCGTACACAGAACATTCACCGTGTGCTATGTGTGAAATGTGTCCCCTAAAAGTTCATGTATTAGGAACTTGACCCCCATGGTACTTAAAATGTAATGGTCCAATCAACCCAATTAAAGACAGAGGTTGTCAAATTGTATTTTAAAATGTCATTACCCAAATAAATGCTGCCTACAAGAAATCCATTTTAAATATAAAGACAAAAATGAGGTAAATATTTATTGAATACCCCATCCAAATGCACAGAGTACATATTATTTTTGACTGTACACAGAACATTCACCATGTGCTATGTGTGAAATGTGTCCCCTAAAAGTTCATGTATTAGGAACTTGACCCCCATGGTAATGGTGTTAAGAGGGTAAGAAATCTATTTATGGTATTTGAAAAGTGGGGCCTTTAAGAGGTGATAATATTGGGAAGACTGTGCCCTTGTGAATGGGTTGATCCATTCATGGAGAAATAGGTGTGGTTCTGATGGCTTTAAATGGAGAAGCGAAAAGGTTAGTTCTTTTGCTCTTGCTCAGCCTGTTTTTTCGCCATGTGATACCAGATATATTCCCTATTCCCAGCCTCTAAAATTAGAAGAAATAGATGTCATTTCTTTATAAATTAAAAAAAAACTATAAAACGCTGATGATAAAACTTAAAGAATACACAAAAAATGGAAAGATCTCCCATGTCCATAGATTGGGAGAATCAGTACTGTCAAAATGACCATACTGCCTAAAGCAATCTACAGATTCAATGCAATACCTATCAAAACTTTCGCCATGTGATACCAGATATATTCCCTATTCCCAGCCTCTAAAATTAGAAGAAATAAATGTCATTTCTTTATAAATTAAAAAAAAAACTATAAAACGCTGATGATAAAACTTAAAGAATACACAAAAAATGGAAAGATCTCCCATGTCCATAGATTGGGAGAATCAATACTGTCAAAATGACCATACTGCCTAAAGCAATCTACAGATTCAATGCAATACCTATCAAAATAGAAGCGAAAAGGTTAGTTCTCTTGCTCTTGCTCAGCCTGTTCTTTCGCCATGTGATACCAGATATGTTGCCTATTCCCAGCCTCTAAAATTATAAGAAATAAATTTCATTTCTTTATAAATTACCCAGTTTCAGGTATTCGGTTATATGCAACAGAAATGGACTAATACACCATGACAGACAATATTGTTAGGTATTAAAATGTCATAATAATTTTAAAAGGATTTAAATCATACAAATTATTTTCTCTGACCACAATGGAATTAAATTAGAAATCAAAAACAAAAAGGTATCTGGAAAATCCCCAGTATTTGGAAGATAACACACTTCTCCATAACCCATGAGTCAAAAAAGAAATCAAAAAGGAAATTAGAAAATAGGTTGAATAGAATAAAAAGAAAAACACCACATGTCAATATTCATGATTAAGCAATTACAAAATGACTAAAAATAGCTCTGGGAGAGCTTCAGAAAGAAGAACAGCTTACAGTGAAGAACATACAGCAACCCAGAGAGGCATGCAAACAAAGAATAGCCTCATCAAGAAATGTAGGAAGTATCTTACTTGCATCACCTCATCCCTCAGTCTAGCACAGCTTGGCACCAAGAGGGATCCCTTTGATGTGACCTTCCCCTGTGGGAGAAAAGGAGAGTAGGAGGACCCAGTAGCTCTCACCACCACCATAACACAACTTTCATCACCAAGGATCCCTGCAATCTTTGCCAATGCTGACCTTAACTAACAGCTGTCCAGAATCCATGCTGCTATGACTGTCCAAAAAAGGAGCTGATGCTGTGCCTCCAATGGTTGAGACCACCAACCCTACCCCCCCCCCCCCCACCCACACACATACAACTGCATGCATGCTCTTGACCCTGGTGCTAAGGCCACTCCATTCACAACCATATCTCAGACACTGGCACCGCCACTGCAGTGGGCACACTCATACCCAGATCCCAAAGCCATGGCTGCTTCACGCACACCCATGCATCTCATACCAGCACCATTGCCAACATGAGTGTACCCACACACTGGACACAGTGCAGAGAGGAATCCTGTCAGCTATTACTTCCCCTCATGGGGGAAAAAAGAGAACAGGGCCCCCACAGCCTTTACCACTGAGGACCTGAAGAGCCCTCACTGCTTACATTTAAAAAGAAAAAAGATCTCAAATAACAACCTAAGTGTACACCTCAAGGAACAAGATGAGATGGCCTTTTTAGCTCAGTTGATTAGAGTATGGTGCTGATAACATCAAGGTCTAGTGTTCAATCCCTGTACTGGCTAGCTGCCCACCCCCCACCCCCCCAAAAAGAACAAACTAAGTTCAAAGTTAGCAGGAGGAGGAGCTGGCCATTTAGCTCACTTGGGAGAGCATGGTGCTGATAACATCAAGGTCAAGGGTTCAGATTTCCATACCAGTCAGCCACCAAAAACAAAACAAAGTTAACAGAAGGAGAAAAATAATAAAGAATAGAGCAGAAATAAAATAGAGAACAAAAATATTTAAAAATTTTTAAAAAGTTTATTTTTTGAAAAGATAAACAAGTTGACAAACCCTTAGCTAGACCTACTAGGAAAATTAGATAGAAGACTCACATAAATAAAATCAGAAATGAAAGAGGAGACATTAGAATGGATGCCTCAGAAATAAAAAGGTTTATAAGGAACAATTATGAACAATTATATGCAACAAACTGGATAACCTAGAATAAATGGATAGATTCCTAGAAACATACAGATTACCAAAACTGAATCAAGAAGAAATAGAAAGCCTGAACAGACCAATAACTAATGAGGAGATTGAATCAATAACCAAAAATCTCCCAACAAAAAAAAAGCCCAGAACCAGATGGTTTCATAGGTGAATTCTACCAAACATTTAAAGAAAAATATCAATTCTTTTTTAACTCTTCCAAAAAATAGAAGAGGGAACACTTCTGAATTCATTCTATGAGGCCAACATTATCCCAATACCAAAGACACTAAAGAAAAGAAAACTACAATCTAATATCCCTGGTAAATATACATGCAAAAATGCTCGACAAAATATTAGCAAAGAGAATTCAACAGCACATTGAAAGAATCATACATCATGATCAAGTGGGATTTATGGATCGATTGATTGATTGATTTGTTCATTTATTTATCTGTCCATCCATCCATCCATTCATCCATCCATTCCTAGGATGCAAGGATTGTTCAACATACATAAATCAATCAATGTGATAGAACCCGTTAACAAAAGAAAAGACAAAAACACATGATCATCTCAATAGATGCAAAAAAAGTATTTGGCAAAGTTCAACATCCATTCATGATTAAAACTCTCAATAAAATAGGTATGGAAGGAACTTACCCCAACACAATAAAGGCCACTGGTAATATCATAATCAATGGGGAAAAACTAAAAGATTTCCTTCTAAGGCCTGATACAAGGCAAGGATACCCACTCTCACCACTTCTTTTCAACATAGTACTAGAAGTCCTAGCCAGAGCAATTAGACAAGAAAACAAAATAAAAGGCATCCAAATCAGAAAGGAAGTAAAATTATTTTTTTTTTGGCAGATGACATGATCATACATATAGAAAACACTAAAGACTCAACAAAAAAAACTGAAAACTAATGAATTCAGTAAAGTTGCAGGATACAAAAATCAGCATACAAAAATTAATCTCATTTCTATACACAAACAGTAAACCATTCAGAAAGAAAATAATCTCACTCACAATAACAACAAAAAAATACTGAAGAATAAACTTAACCAAGAGGTTAAAGACTTGTACACTGAAAATTATAAAACATTAAGAGAAATTAAAGACATACCTAAATAGAAATCTCATGTTCATAGATTGGACAAATTAATATTGTTTAAATATCCATTCTACCCAAAGTGAACTACAGATTTAATGCAATCCCTATCAAAATCCCAGTGGCATTCTTTATAGAAATAAAAACAGAATCCTAAAATTAATATGGAACCACAAAAAAACTAGAATATTCAAAACAATCTTGAGCAAGAATAAATCTGGAGGCATCACACTGCCTGATATAAAAATTTTAAAAACTACAGCAATAAAAATGGTATAGTACTGACATAAAAACAGACACATAGACCAAATGGAACAGAATAGAGAGCCCAGAAATAAATCCATGAATCTATAGTCAACTAATCTTCAACAGAGATGCCAGGGACACACAACTGGGAAAAAGATAGTCTCTTCATTAAATGGTGCTGAGAAAACTGGATATTCCCATGTAGAAAAATGAAATCGGACCTTTATCTCACACTATATACAAAAATCAACTCAAACAGGATTAAAGATGTAAGCTTAAGACATTAAACTGTAAAACTTCTAGAAGAAACATAATGGAAAAGCTTCTTAACATTGGTCTGGGTAATAATTTTTTTGAATATAACACCAAAAGCACAGGCAACAGAAGCAAAAATAGACAAATGTGATTTTATCAAACTAAAAAGCTTTTGCATAGCAAAGGAAACAATCAACAGAGTGAAAAGGCAATCTACAGAATTGGAGAAAATATTTTCAAACCATTTACCTGATAAGGGGTTATCATTGAGAATACATAAGGAACTTACAAAAGTCAATAGCAAAAAACAAAACAAAAAAATCCCAATTTTTAAAATGGGCAAAGGACCTGAATAGACATTTTTTAAAAGGAGACATACTAGTACAAATGGCCAACAGGTATATGAAAAGATTTTCAACTTCACTAATCATCAGGGAAATGCAAATCAAAACAACAATGAGATATTACCTCACACAAGTGTTGCCAAGGATGTAGGAGAAAAGGGAACACTTGTATACTGTTGGTGGGAATGTAAATTGGTTCAGCCATTATGAAAAACAGTAAGGAGATTCCTCAAAAAATAAAAAATAAATGGAACTACTTTATGATTCAGCAATCCCACTTCTGGGTATATATCCAAAGAAAATGAAATCAGGATCTCTAAGAGAGATTTGCACTCCTGTGTTTATTTCATCATTATTCACAATAGCCAAGATATAGAAAAAACCTGATTATCTATCAGTAGATAAATAGATAAAGAAAATCTGGCATGTATACAATGGAATATTATTCAGCTTTTTTAAAAAAGGAAATCGTGCTATTTGTGACAACATAATTAAACCTGGAGGATAATATGCTAAGTGAAATAAGCCAGATGCAGAAAGACAAATACTGCATGACCTCACTTATGTGTGAAACCTGAAATAGTCAAACGTATAGAAACAGAGAGTACAATGGTGGTTACCAGAGGCTAGGGAGCAGGGGAAAGGGGGAGATCTTAGTCAAGGGGTACAAAGTTTCAGTTACGCAGGATGAATAAGTTCTGGAGATCTAATGTACACAATGTGACTATACTTAACAATATCGCATACTTGAAATTTGCTAAGTGGGTAGATATTAAGTGTTCTCACCACACACACACATACACATACACACAAAATATAATTATATGAGGTGAAATATGTGTTAATTAGCTTGAATGTGGTGAATATTTTACAGTGTGTATGTATATCACATCATGAAATTGTACACTTTAAATATATACAATTTTTAATTGTCAACTATACCTCAATAAAGCTGTTGCAGGCAGGGAAAGAAAACAGAAAAAAAAAAAGCAAATTAAACTCAAAGTAAGCATAAGAAAACAAATTATAAAGATCAGAACAGGCACCAGTGAAGTGGAAAACAGAAAATCAATAGGGAAAAACCAGTGAAACCAAAAACTGGTTCTTTGGGATCAGTAAAATTGGTAAACCTGTATGTAGCTAGACTGATCAGGAATAAAAGAGAAAATGGCCAGTGTCAGGAAGAAGTGTCATCACTACAGATGTACAGATATTAAAAATAAGAAAATATTATGAACAACCTTATACCAATAAATTCAATAATTTATATGAAATGGAAAAATTCCTTGAAAGACACAAACTACCAAAGCTCACCCAAGAAGAAATAGGTAATCTAAATAGCCCTGTGCATATTTTAAAAACTGACTTCTTAATTTAAAATTTTCCCACAAAGGAAACTCTAGGCCATATGGCTTCATCAGTGAATCAAACAAACATTTAAAGAAAAAAAAATAATACCAATCCTACAAAAACTCTTCTAGAATATTAAAGAGGCTGGAACACTTACAAACTCCTTCTATGAAGCCAAGCAATAATATGAAAATAGAACTATAAACCAAAATCCTTTGTGAACTAAGATGCAAAATGTTTTAAAATTTTATCATATCAAACCCAACAATATATAAAAAAAAAGATACATAAATGACCAACTGAGGTTTAGGTTGGGAACGCAAGGTTGGTTTAACATTTGAAAACCAATCAATGTATATCACCACATTAACAGTATTTTTAAAAGCTATATGATCATGTCAATAGATTCCAAAAAAGCATTTAACAAAATCCAACATCCATTTCAGATAAATACTCAGCAAATCAGGAATAGAAAGGAACTTCCTCAGCCTGATTGGACATAAAGCAAAAACCCATCCAATTTAACCATGAAAGACTAAATGCTTTACTCAAGATTAGGAATAAGGTAATAATATTCATTTCTACCACTCTTTTTCAAACACTATAATGGAGGTACTAGCCACTGCAGTAAAGCAAGGAAAAGAAATAAAAGACAGCCATATTGGAAAAGGAGAAGTAAACTGTTTTTATTTGCAGACAACATAATTATCTAAGAAGAAAATCTGATGGATTCTATTTTTTTAAAAGCTACTAAAACTAATAAGTGAGTTTAGCCAGGTTGCAGAACAGATTGATATATAAAAATCAGTTTTATTTCTTTATACTAGCAATGGAAATAGAAATTAACAAACAATACTATTTATAATATCATCAAAAATATGAAATTTAGGAGGCTGGCCAGTTAGCTCAGTTGGTTAGAGTGCAGTGTTATAAGACCAGGGTTAAGGATTCGGATCCCTGTACCAGCCAGCTGCCAAAAAAGAAAAATGAAATTTAGGGATATCTGACAAAAGATGTGCAAGACTTGTACACTGAAATTACAAAAAATTGTTGAGACAAATTGAAGATCTAAATAAATGGAGAAATATATCACATTCATGAATCAGAAGACAATATTGCTAAGATGTCAGTTCTCTCCAAATTGATCTGGAGATTCAATGCAATCTCAATGAAATCTCAACAGGCTTTTTTGTAGAATTTACAAGTTAATTATAAAATCTGTACAAAACTGCAAATAACCTAATATAACCAAAACAACTTTGAATAATAAAAAATAATACTGGAAAATGTCACTACCTGATTTCAGGACTTATAAAGTTATAAAGTAATCAAGACTGTGTAGTATTGGCATAAAAATAAACAACTAGATCAATAGAACAGAGAGTCCAGAAATAGACCCTCAAATATGCGATCAGTTGATTTTTGACAAAGGTGCAAAAGCAATTCAATGGAGGAAGCACAGTCTTTTTAACAAATGGTGTTGAAACAATTGAATATCCATATGCAAAAAAATAAGCTGTGATCCATACTTCACACCATATACAAAAATTAAGTGAAGATATGTTGTAGACCTAAATGTAAAACCTAAAATATAAAACTTCTAGAAGAAAATATTCGTTAGGCAAAGATTTCTTGAGTACCAAAAGCACTATTCATAAAGAACAAAATGATAAATTAGATTTTATCAAAATTTAAAACTTCTGCTCTTCAAAAGACACTATTAAGAGAATGAAAAGACAAGCCATCAACTAGGAAAGTATATTTTCAAATCACATATCTAATAAAGGACTTGTATCCATAATATATAAAGAACTCTCAAAAGTCAATAAGAAAAGAAACACCCCAGTAAAAAGGGGGAAATGTTTTACTAACATTTCAAAGATGAAAACATACAGGAGTCAAATAGGCAAATGAAAAGATGCTTAACATCATTAGTTATTAGGGAAATGCAAATTAAAGCCACAATGAGATAGTGCTACACACCTATCAGAATGGCTGAAAATAAAATAACTCTCCATACTACATGTTGATGAAGATGTAGAGCAATTGGAACTGTTTATGGGAATATAAATGGTACAAATTTGGAAAAATATTTGGTAGTTTCTTTAAGAGTTAAATGTATACTATCCCCCTCCTAGGTATTTACCCAAGAGAAATGAAAGTATATGTCTATACAAAGATTATAAAATAATGTTCATAGCAGTTTTACATGTAACAGCCCAAAGCTGGAAATTACCCAAATATTCATCAACAAGTGAATGAATAAATAAACTGTGGTATATCCATACAATGGAATACTATCCAGGCATAAAAAGAGTGAACTATCAATACATGCAAAAACATGGGTGAATCTCAATTATGCTAGTGAAAGAAGACAGATAAAAAACAAGTCACACCGTATGATTCTATCTATTTAAAATTCTACAAATGAAAGATAATATATTCTGAACAAAAGCACATTAATTGCGGAAGGGAGAAGGGAGAGATGCACACAGAATTACAAAGGTGTGACAACGGCATATAATGAGCCAATCTGTCTGAATTTTCAACATTTTTCTGCCCTTTAAGCAAGTATTCCTGGTCTATAAACAAACTCTAATGTATCTCCAACTTTATTTCAAAACTTTCTTGCAAAGCTAGTTCTGTTTGTCCTTCCTTTAATCTCTAAATGTGTTAAAAACATAGCCTATGCTCTTCATTAAGAACTCCAAACTTTGTCCATCTTAATCATTTATATATGACACTTAAATGTCATATATAAAGATGTTTTGGGGAGGCATTCTATGTCATAGCATGGGTTCAAAATACCTAGATGTTCATCACTGGGAGATTAGATAAGTAAAATGTGATATTTCATTATGGAATACAACGCAACACTTAAAAGCAATGAACTATATGCATGTCTATATAGTAACAAGGATAGATGTTTTTTTAAACATAATAGTGTGAAAAAAAAAATCCAAAGAGGTGTAAGGTTCACTGTATTACTGTTCTCAGCAATTCACTCTCTTCCCTGTAAGGGGATTATAATCTGTTGCCATGAAACTTGCAATGCCAGTACTCCCAATAGGTGTACGTCCTCATCCCATTGTGAAGCTTAGATATCTCTCGTGGGAGCAGATGTGGCACATGCCAAGTCCAAGCTGAAGTTTTAAAAAGCATTACAAATTCCACCAACTCTTTCACTGTTTCTTTTTGCAAGAGAATAGCATGTCTCCCAAAGGAGTCTGCTCCTTCACCCAAGATCCTAAAGTGAGAAGATGGAGGAGGAGAACTTTAGCCTCCAACCACAATCACTAACATGGAATGTGAGTAAGCAATAAATGTTGTCATAAGCCACTGAGATTTTAGGATTGTGTGTTACTGCTGAAAACCTGATTTATATAAGGTCTATATCAGAATACCATTTATAAAAATTAAAAAACAAGATATACACATTCAGACAACACATAAGGCCCAAGGCATATTTCAATTACATTAACGTGGATGCCAACTGAACAGGGGAAGGAATAAGAGTGGGAACGTGATAAAGGGAATAAAGAACTGGACAAGAGAAGCACCTTGCACTGGTTGATGATGATCATGTGTGGAGAACTGAGTAGCATTAACACAACTCTCTACATGTGAGTTCCGAAGACGATAATAACCTCTGGAGTGAGGTAACTGTTGGAGAGCAGTTCTGAAGGGTTTGGGAGAGAAGGAAATCCATGATCCAGATAGAGCAGATCAACCTTGGGATCATCTCCTTGTTCTGAGAAGAGTTGAGAAAAGGGCTTCTTACAGATTCTATTTTCAGTGTAACATGTAGCAAAAGTGTTCTGCCAATTGCAAGTGAAGAAGGGGCTCAAAAAGAGAGGTAAAAAAATTATTTCTCTTTCTCAAAGAATTTATACTCATAATGAAATGACAATATTGACATTCCCTATGCCTGAAATGTCCACCCCCATTTTGTATTTCAAATTCTATTCCTCTCTCAAGGTCTAGGTCAAAATCTACCTCTTCTAGAATGATTACCTTCTGATCCCCAACACTGCTCCCCTAAATAAACCTAGAAATCATTATTCCTTCTACTTGACATCCATAGTATGTACTGCATGTGTCTATGCTGTGTTTTTCCCTCCCAGCAGACTGAAGGATCTTTGAGGGCAGTAGTACTTAGCAGGCAAAATGCCTTACACACAATAGATATTCAATAAATATTTGTAGAATAAATACAAATGATAGTTAAAGTGTTACACAACAGATTGTGAGGACTAAATTAATGAGTCAAATAACAAATCAGATAGAATTTCAGAAGAGGCCCAAATCATCCTGAGCTAGTCAGTAAAGACTACATGGAGCAGGACCTTGAAAGATATGTAGAATTCAGCTAATTAGATAGAAACAGAAAAAAGCTTTTTGGGCTAAGAGAAGAAGTGTGAGCAAAGATGATGAGCTAGGAATATTTAGGGAAGAAAATTAAATTAGACCCTTGCCTCATACCACAGCCCAAAAAATAAATTCCAGAATATTAAAGATTCAAATAAAAGAACATAAAAGTATTAGGAAAATTGTAGGAGACTAATTTCATAATCATGGGGGTTGGAAACAACTTCCTAAGTAACCCAGAAACCATAAATATATATGTTATGAAATTTTTTACAAAATTAAAGAAAAAGTTAAAGAATAGGAATAAAATATTTGCCACATATGCAGCAAGCCTTACTGTCCCATAATATGTAAAGAAACTGTTTATGAAGAAGGAAGTCAATATCAAAAAGACACTCAAGACTTCCAACTTCTGGTACAGTATGTAAGATGCTTAAAAGTTGTGACTCCATCCTAACAAATAAAAAGCTGAACTAAAAAATCAACAACACTTCTTAGGTCCATCAGAGAAGGGAGGTCACAGGACAAACTGCCACCTCCAAAATTGGAAAGACAGGTGAATACAGAGAATCGCAACTTACCAGAGCAGAAACCCATGGGCAGGAACCAGTGCCAGAGCAGGAAAAGTTAAATTGAAATTTGATGAATTGCTATAGTCTCAGAAGACCCAGTAAATGGGGGGGGAGGGACATTTTGTGAGTTTTACCTCCAAGAGCTCATCTAAGTTCTCACCATGAATATCAGAGAAAGAAAAAAAACCCCATGCTTCTGGCAGTGGGAGGGGAAAAATAATCATTTTTAAATATACTACAGCATTCTGTTCTTCTTAACAAGTCCTGCCCTCAAGAAAAACTTATTTTACCAGTTGAGACTTCCAGTCAAGATGGCGGAATAGACAGTCCCCAGCGTCACTTTCTCCCACAAGTAAACCAATTTACAACTATAAAAAAGCAACAACAGCCAAGATGGGGCTGCTAGAGCTCAGGGGAAGAGGAGGAGAGACCTACAGAGTGCATGAAGGTGGGAGAAGCCACAATGCGAGAAAGAAGGGATCGTTCTCACTGTTTTGAGCCCTGGCCGCTTCCAGGCTGGAGCTGGTGAGCACATGTAGCAGGAGTTGGCAAATGCCACAGCTGTGCCCTTTGGATGAAGTTGCTTGGAGGTGGCAGGGGAGAAGAAGGCTTTGGTGGCCCCCAGGCCAGCAAGACCACTAATAGTGTTCCTGTGGACCCACACAGGAGGGAGGAGCCACAACAACTGAAAAAAAGGAGCCACTCAGAGGCCGGTGAGTCATCACAAGGGACCAGCACATGGCCAGTCCCGTGGGAAGTGTTCGGAGCACAGCAGTGGGGGAGACGGGCCCACCAGGAGAAGAACACTGGAGCACAGCAAGGACAGCTGATCTGCCCCCCAATCAGTGTAGGACCACTCAGAAGAGACTGGTCAGGAATATAGAATTGCATGGGGTGCAGTTTGATGAAAACACTCAGGCCTAGACCAGAGTTTTTACACAACCCAGGTGCACCAGATCTCATTATACCCAGAAGTACCTTTACAGTCAACTGTTAAAATCTGAGCTGCATAAAAATCCTTCCCTAGGGAAGCAGCATCAAAGCAGCAATTCAGCTCAACCACACAGTTCAAGTGCTGGTCCTCACAGGATGTTCCCCCATTTTAGAAGTAAGCAAAGGACAACAAACTAGTTCCAGCACAGAGTTTAAATGGTGGGAACAGTAAATAATCCAACACAGAACTGAAAGAAATAACAAAATACCCACAACCAGAGACAAAGTTTGATCTTAAGTAGAAAAGGTCTCATTTCACCAAAGAACACCTGTGACACCAAAGAACATGGAAGTCCCCTGGGCTACCAAGTCAGGAAGTGGTGAGGGCTGGGGCCCTCAGCAATTCTCCCTGACACCTGCAACCAGTCCCAAAGGTGGGGGCCAAGGGCCTCAGCCACACACCCCCAACACACACAACTAGCCCAGTGATGACCACCGAGCCACTGCATGAAGCACCCCAGGATCTCCTAAGCCAGGATGGTGTGGGACAAAGGGCCTTGGCCACACACCTCCAATACCCACAACCAGCCCAGTGACAACCACCAAGCTGTAGCAAGAACAGCCCCGGGCTCCTGAGCTGGGTGGTTGAGGGCAAGGGCTTTTGCCACAACCCCCGGAATCTTCACCCAGCCCAGCAATGACCAAGCCATCGCTGGAAGCCACCTGGTCTCCCGTGTGGGAATGAGGGTGGTGCCACAGGCCTCAATCCCACCCCTCTTTCTTCCTCTTTCTTCCATCCCATATCCTTCCCCTTCCCCTCTCCCCCTCCCTCCCAGCTGCTCAGCAACATCATAGAATGTAAAAAATAATATTAATTTAAAAAATTTTAAAACAATAAATAAATAAATAAACAAACAAGAGAAACTATTTTACCAGAGCCTAAACTATTAGAGTTTTTTTCAGAGCCTAACTAACTGAGGAAAGAAAAATACCCAACTCCCACCCCCTCTAGCCTCTCACATTGGGAAATACTCAATTCTAGTCCACTCTAACCATCCTGTCCCACCTAAGGGGTGGAAGGATTGAGAAGCATTTGTGAAGTGTACAGACCAGAGTCACAGGCTCACTAAAAGACTGAGACGTAATCATAAGACTGTAGAATGCTTCCTCTCCCCCTCCAACACCTGACCACATTACTAAAGGCCTATTTACAGTATTTCTTTTTATCCAGTACATCATGCCCAGCTATCAAGAAAAAATCAGGAGGCATACTAAAAGGCAAAGAACACAGTGTGAAGAGCCAAAGCAAGCACCAGAAACAGACTCAGATATGGCAGGGATGCCTGAATTATCAGACTGAACATTTGAAACAACTATGATTAATATGCTAAGGGATCTAATGGATGAAGTAGACAGCATGCAAAAACACATGGGTAACATAAGCAGAGAGATGGAAATTCTAAGAGAATTGACAGAAGTGCTAGTGAGCAACACTGTCACATTGTAACAGAAACTTAAAATGCCCTTGATGGATTTATCACTAGACTGGGCATCACTGATGAAAGAAGCTCTGAGCTTAAGCTTACCTCCATAGAAACTTTCAAAACTACAAAGCTAAGAGAAAAAAGACTGAAAACAACAACAACAGAAAAGAATATCTAAGAACTGTGGGACAACTATAAAAGGTGTAACACAGAGGTAATGGGAATACAAGAAGGAAAAGAAATAGAGAAGGAACAGAAAAAATATTTGAAGCAATAATGACTGAGAATTTTCCTCAAATTAATGGCAGACACCAAACCACAGGTCCAGGAAGCTCAGTGAACACCAAGTGGATAAATGCCAAAAAACAAAACAAACAAACAAAAAAACCAAAAAAGCACTATACCTAGGTATGTCATATTCAAACTGCAGAAGAAAATCTTGAAAGAAGCCAGAGGGAAAAAATACTTAATTATGGAGGAGCAAAGATAAGAATTACATCTAACTTCTCAGAAACCATTCAAGCAAGAATGAAATGAAATATTTAAACTGTTGAGATATAAAAACACCAACCTAGAATTCTGTACCCTGTGAAATTACCCTGAACAAGCGAAGGAGAAATAAAGATTGTCTCAGATAAACAAAAATTGAGGGAATTTGTTGCCATTAGACCTGCCATGCCAGAAATGTTAAAAGAAGTTCCTTATAGAGAAGCAAAATGATACAGGTCAGAAACTCGGATCTACATAAACAAAGGAAGTGAATCAGAAAAGGAATGTGGACATCCACACCAGCTGCAGAGCCCAGGGGTCCTGGGAGACAGGCAGTAGGCCTGATGGAGTTTGGATATGTTGTCCCCTCCAAAACTCATGTGGAAATTTGATCCCCAATGTGGCAGTGTTGGTAACTGATTGAGTCATGGGGTCGGATCCCTCGTGAGAGAATTAATGCTCTCCCTGGGGGAGGGCCGGTAATGAGTGAGTTCTCGCTCTATTAGTTCCCGCAAGAGCTGGTTGTTTAATGGACCCTGGCTCTTGCACTCTCTCTCTCTCTCTTCCTCTTGCCATGTGATCTGCTTGTACCTGCCGCTTTCCACCATGAGTAGAAGCAGCCTGAGGCCTGTGCCAGATGTAGCTGTCCCAGAATAGTAAGCCAAAGAAATCTCTCCTCTTTATAAATTACCCGGTCTCAGGTAGTTCTGTTATAGCAACACAAAACAGACTAATACGGGGCCTTAGCCCTGCCCCAACCACACATCCAGGTCAGCAACGGAAGAAGAGATGCGCAGGATCCTGAGATGGGGGCTGGGCCAGCCCAGCTCCCCCTTGCAACCAGACCCTAGAATGTGCTTATTAACCACCAGCTGTTTCTTTGGGGTGTGTGATTTATCTACTCACGTCCTTCACCAAATTTCTGCTTAGATTTTTCTAATTCATTTTTAAGAGTTCTTTTCACAGTAAGGATGTTAATCTTTGTGTGTTAAAAAAAAAAAGGATAGATTAGAATAATGGTCGCCAGAGGCTAGGAGGGGTGGAGGTGGGGGGAAGATTAGGGGTGAACTACTGGGGACAAAACTATGCTATCTGTGCTAAGTGAATCACTGTGTAAGATATGCATGTATTGAAACAACACACTGTACCCCACAAAAATAAATAAAATTGAATTTTTAAAAAAAGGAATAAGTGAAGGTAAAAGAGAAACTTTTATTTTTCTTATTCTTAATTAATCTAACAGATAATTATCCAAAATAATAGCAACAATATATTTGATTATGCATGCTTATGTATATTCATATGCTTATGTATAAGTGAAATGAATAACAGCAATGATACAAGGGACCAGAGGGAGAAATTAAGATTATTTTGTTATTATAAGGTACTCACATTACCAAAAAGGAGTGTAGTGTTATTTGAAAGTGGACTTGGATTAGTTAGAAATGAGTATTGCAATCACTAAGAAAAGTTAAAAACGTATAGCTAATATGCTAAGAAAGGAGAGAAAATTGAATCATATAAAATGCTGAGTTAAAACCAGAAAAGACAGAAGTAAAGTGGAAGACAAAAATAGAAACAAAGAACAAGAGCAATGACAGAAAACAATAAAAATATGGTAGATATGAATTCAACTTTATCAATAATCGCTTTCAATATTTATAGTCTAAATACACCAATTAAAGACAGAGATTGTCAGAATGGATCAAAAACACAAGACCCAACTATATATGTTGTTTATAAGAAGCTAAATATAAATATAAAGATTGTCTTAGTCCATTTGTGCTGCTATAATAAAATACTACAGACTGGGTAATTTATAAAGAACAGAAATTTACTTCCTACAGTTCTGCAGGCTGAGAAATCCAAGAACAAGATGTTGTCAGGTTCATTGTCTGGTGAGGGTCCAGTCTCTCCTTCCAAGATGGTGCCTTGAACACTGCATTCTCTGGAGAGGAGAAACATGGTGTCCTCAGAAAGCAGAAGGCGGAAGAGCAAAAAGGATGAACTCTCTTGTTAAGCCCTTCCATAAAGGGCACCTAATCCCATTCATGAGGGCTCCACCCTCATGACTTAATTGCCTCCTGAAGGCCCCACCTCTCAATACTGTCACATTGCCCATTAAGATTGAACAAGAATTTTGGAGGGGAAGCTGGCTGGTTAGCTCAGTTGGTTAGAGTGTGGTGCTGATGACACTAAGGTCCAGGGTTCAATCCTTGTATCAGCCAGCTGCCAAAAAAAAAAAAAAAAAGGATTTTGGGGGGGACATATTCAAGCCATAGCAAAGACACATATAGATTAAAAGTAAATGGATGAAAGGTGCCTGGGATGTGTCACTCCCACAGAATGGGACCAGGACAACTAACACACAGCTAAATATTGATGGCAGCATCTGTGGGAGAGTATAGGAATGTAACAGGAGACTGTTGAGATCCCTATGGAGCATGAAAGCCCAGGATGGCAGCATAGAGAGGAGAAAGAGGCACATGGCCTCAGCTGCCATGTCTCTTCCAACAAGACCAGCACAGGAGGAATTTTCCCTTGCAGCAAAAAAGTAGGCAGAGAATGCACAGCAACCCCCATCCTCATCACAGAGGCCTACAGAGCCTTTTGTAGGACAAGCCTGAGGCCAAGTATGGAGAACTCACTAGAAAACATGCAATGCATTCCTCTAGAACAGGAGCACATATCCCCATCCCTCACCCTCGTGATCCAAGCCCATGCCATACAGTACCATCTTGAAACCAGAACCACTGAGGTAGTGTACCCTGCCTTGGGGCCAGTAGCCAAGGTACTTCCCAGCCTTAAGACTCTACCTTCATCCCAGTGCACTCACTTGAGAAGCTACAATACCCTGAAGCTAGCAGCTTGAAGCTTGGGCTCACAGCAGCTATGGCTCTAGTTCTGCAGTCTAGGAAGCCAAAGTTAGACCTGCTGAACTGATGCACCCTTATGACCCTAGCCAGAGATCAGACAGGCAGGCTCGCATCAGACAGACCACCCCTCCCCTTCCTCCCCACCCCAACCCTCACCCCCGGCAGCTGACTGAGTTGTGTGTACCTGAACATCCAACCTGGAAAAACAGCTCATGGGTCTCTACCCTAATGAATACACCCTCAGCTCAGGTTTGATAGTTTAATGGTGGCATAGGTGTGGTTCTGAGGGCTTTAAAAAGAGAAGGAGTGAGGAGTTAGCTCTCTCTTTGCTCCACCATTCTCGCCATGTGACACCCTGCATTGCTATAAAGCTACCACCAAGAAAGGCCCTTACCAGATGTGTTCCCTGGACTTTGGACTTACTGGTCTTTGAAATTGTAAGTAATAAATATTGTTTCTTTACAAATTATCCAGTTCCAGGTATTTTGTTATGAGAAACAGAAATGGACTAATACAACTTGAAAGATCTCTACAATGAAAACTATGAAACACTGATCAAAGAAATTAAAAGACACCCCCCCACACACACAGAACAAAAACAAAAACAAAAAAATGAAAAGACATCCTATGCTCATGGATTGGAAGAATCAATATTATCAAAATGACTATACCCAAAGTGATCTACAGATTCAATGCAATCCCCATCAAACTACCAATGATATACTTCACAGAAATAGAAAAAACAATTCAAAAATGTATATGAAACAATAGGAGACCCTAAATAGCCAAAGCAATCCTGAGCAGAAGTAACAAAGTGGGTGGTATCACACTCCCTGACTTCAACATATACTACAAAGTTATAGTAATCAAAACAGCATGGTACTGGCACAAATACAGACACATAGACCAATGGAACAGAATAGAGAATTCAGGAATAAATCCACATACCTACAGAAAATTGATTTTTGACAAAGGATCCAAGTACATACATTGGAGAAAGGATACTCTTGTCAATAAATGGTGCTGGGAAAATTAGAATACTATATGCAGAAGAATAAAACTAGACCCCTATCTCTCACCATATATCAAAATCAACTCAAAATTGATTAAAGACTTAAATGTAAGACCCAAAACTATAAAACTTCTAGAAGAAGGAGAAACACTTCAGGACATAAGACTGGGCAAAGATTTCATGAATAATACTTCTGAAGCACAGGCAGCAAAAAGCAAAAATAAACAAATGGGATTTTATCAAACTAGAAAGCTTCTGCACATCAAAGAAAACAACAGAGTGAAAAGAAAACTTGCGAAATAGGAGAAAATATTTGCAAACTATGCATCTGACGAGGGATTAATGTCCAGAATACACAAAGAACTCAAACAACTCAATAGTAAAAAAAAAAATAATAATCCAATTAAAAATTGACAAAGGAGCTGAATAGACATTTTTCAAAAGAAGGCATACAAATGGCTGACAGGTATATGAAAAAATGCTCAACATCACTAATCATCCAAGAAATGCAAATCAAAACCACAATGAGATATCATCTGATCCCAGTTAGAGTGGTTATTATCAAAAAGACAGAAAACAATGAATGCTGGTGAGGATGCAGAGAAAGGAGAACTCTTATACATTGTTGGTAGGAATGTTAATTAGTACAGCCATTCTGGAAAACAGTATGGAGATTTCTTAAAAAAAAAAAAAAAAAGAATTACCATATTATCCAGCAATCCCACTACTGGGTATATATCCAAAGGAATGGAAAACAACAAGTCAAAGTGATACCTGTAATCCCATGTTTGTTGTGGCTCTATTCACAATAGCCAAGAGTTGGAACCAACCTAAATCTCCTTCAACAGATGTTTGGATAAAGAAGATATGGTATATATGTGCAATGAGATACTACTCAGCCATAAAAAAAGAGTGAAATTTTGCCATTTGCAGCAACATGAATGAGCTTGGAGAAAATTATGTTAAATGAAATAAGCCAGGCACAGAAAGAGAAATACCATATGTTCTCACTCATATGTGGAAGCTAAAAAAGTTGATCTCATAGAAGTAGAGACTAGAATAGTGGTTACTAGAGACTAGTGAGGGGAAGGGGGAGGCGGGATGGGGAAAGGGTTGCCAGTAGATACAAAATTGAAGAGAGATAGGAATAAAATCTAGTATTTTATAGCAATACAGGGACACTACAGTCAGCAGCAATTACTGTGTAACTTTACTGTATAGCTAGTCAAGATGATGTTGGAATGTTCCCAACATTAAAGAGGTGACAAATATTCGAGGTGACAGATATATTAGGTGTCCTGACATAATCATTGCACACATATGAATGTACCCAAACACCATATTGCTCTCCATATATATACAGTTATCATGGGTCGATTAAGAAAAAAATTAAGAAGAAAAAATAAGGTAAGCTGTTTAGCTCACTTGGTTAGAGTGTGGTGCTGATAACATCAAGGTCAAGGTTTTGGATCACTATACCAGCCAGCTGCAAAAAAAGAAAAAGAAAAGTAAAGAAAGAAAGAAATAGGGAATAGAATCGTGTTTACCAGAAATATGGAAAGGGCGGAAGACAGGGAAAGGTTGGTAGATTGGTACAAAGCTACAAAGTTACAGTTAGATAGGAAGAATAAGTTCTGTTGCTCAAGGGTGACAATAGCTAATAGTAGTGTATTGTATATTCTAAGATAGCCAGAAAAGAGGATCTTGAATTTTATAACCACAAGAAATGATAAATGTTTAGGTAATGGGTATGGTAACTATTCTGATTGGATCATTATACAATATATGCATGTATTGAAACAACAAACTATCCCCCAGAAATATGTACAATGAAAAAAAATTTTTTTAAGTAAATGGATAAAAAAAAGACATAACAAGATAGCTCTAATCAAAAGAAAGTGAGAGTACCTATTATTAGTTTCAGACAGAGAGGACTTAAGACCAAGGAAAGTTATCAGGGATAAACAGGGGATTACATAATAATAAAGGGGTCAAGTCTCAAGGAAGACATAACAATACTTAAGGTATATGGTCCTAACAACAGAGCATCAAAACATGAGGTGAAAACTGATAAAGGCAGTACAATGAAGCAAAGATAGTCTTTTCAACAAATGGTGTTGAATAACTAGACATCTACATGCAATAAAATGAATCTAGACACTGACCTGACACCCTTCACAAAAATTAACTCAAAATGGATCATAGACCTAAATGTAAAATGCAAAACTATAAAACTTCTCCCCCCCCCCCCCCTTCACAAAAATTAACTCAAAATGGATCATAGACCTAAATGTAAAATGCAAAACTATAAAACTTCTATAAGATAACACAGTAGAAAATCTAGTTTCCCTTGGTATGGTGATGATTTTTTAGATACAACATTTTAAGCACACAAGGCACAGACTGGGAGAAACTATTCACAAAAGTCATATCTGATAAAGTTGTTATCTACAATAAACAAAGAGCTCTTAAAACTCAACAATTAGAAAACAACTCAATTAAGAATTGGGCACAAGACCTGAATAGGCACCTCATCAAAGATGTACAGATGGCAAATAAGCATATGAAAAAAATTCTTCACATCTTATGTCACTAAGGAAATTCAAACTCAAATAACAAGATGCTAGTACACACATATCAGAATGGCTGAAATCCAAAACACTGACAACACCAAATGCTAAAGAGGATGTGCAGCAACAGGAACTCTCATTCATTGCTGGTGGGAGTGCAAAATGGCACAGTCACTATGGAAGACAGTTTGGCAGTTTCTTAGAAAACTAAACATATTCTTACCATATGATCCAGTAACCACACTCCTTGGTATTTACCCAAAGAAGTTGAAAACTTATGTTCACACAAAAACTTACACACAAATGTTTACGGCAGCTCTGTTCATCATTGCCAAAGTCTGGAAGCAACTAAGATGTCCTTCAGTAGTTGAACAGATAAACTGTGGTACATCCAGAGAATGGAACATTATTCAGTGCTAAAAATAAATGAACTATCAATATGAAAAGACATGGAGGAACTTTAAATGCATATTACCAAATAAAATAAATCAATCAGAAAAGACTATATACGAGGCTCACACTGTGTGATTCCAATTATATGAAATTATGGAAAAGGTAAAACTAGGAAAAGCAGTAAAAGGATCAGTGGTTGTTAGGGGTTAGGGAGAACAGAGGGATGAACAGGCGGAGCACAGAGGACTTTCAGGGCAGTGAAATTGCTCTGTGTGATACTATCATGGTGGATACACATTATACGTTTTTCAAAACCCATAGAATATACAACGCTGAGAGTGAACCCTAATATAAATTATGAACTTTGAGTGACAATGATGTGTCAGTGTAGGTTCATCAATTGTAACACATGTACCACTCTGATGCAGGCTGTCAATAGTGGGGGACGCTGTGCATGTGTGGGGAGAGGGGTATATGAGAACTCTGTACTTTTCACTAAATTTTGCTGTGAACCTATGTTTTAGTCTGTTTTGTGTTGCTATAACAGAAATACCTGAGACTGGGTAATTTATAAACAACAGATTTATTTGGCTTACGATTCTGGGACAGCTGCATCTGGCGTGGGCCTCAGGTTGCTTCTACTCATGGCGGGAAGTGGCAGGCAGCCAGTGGGTACGTGCAGATCACCTGGCGAGAGGAAGCAAGAGAGAGAGAGAGAGAGAGAAGGTGCCAGGGTTTTTTTAAGCAACGAGCTCTCGTGGGAACTAATAGAGCGAGAACTCACTCATTAATCCATTCGCGAAGGATCCGCCCCCATGACTCAGTCAGTTTCCAGCACTGCCACATCGAGATCAAATTTCCACATGAGTTTTGGAGGGGACAACACACCCAAACTCCATCAACCTAAAACTGCTCTAAAAAATAAAGTCTATTTAAAAAAAAAAAAAAAGACACTCAAAATGGACACAGGAACTAGACAATTCTCAGAACTATAAATGTCCATCAAGTATTGGTAATCAGGGAAATACAGATAAAAACAATGAGGTATCACTTATTTGCCCATCAAATTGGACAATGAGTTATAAGACTCATGTCTAAATTTGGTGAGGGTA
Organism: Galeopterus variegatus; assembly: GCF_000696425.1. NCBI lineage: Eukaryota > Metazoa > Chordata > Mammalia > Dermoptera > Cynocephalidae > Galeopterus > Galeopterus variegatus. Next base: position 29,009 of record NW_007727526.1, read on the forward strand.
TAGGAAATGAGGAGAATGAGGAATAATATATTGTTAAATGTGTAAATTGGTACAATCTTTTCAAAGGACATTTTGATAATATTTATCAAAATTTAGAACGTGCATGCCCTGTGACCTAGCAGTTTCTGTTTTAGAAAAATACTTACATATTGCCCCCAAGATATATATATAATATTGATTGTAATACATGAATCTGGACATAACCTAGATATTCATCAATAGTAGTAGAGTTAAGTAAACTATGATAAATGCACAGCTTTGGATATTACATGGCAACTACAAAAAAAATAGCATAGAAAGATAACCTAGGTGTCTTGTTGATGGACAAATGCAAGTCACAGAATAATATGAATAGTTTAATCCCAGTTCTATTAGGAGAACTACATATAATTTGTGCCAGAAAGTGCATAGCAATATTTGTTTTATTTTATTTTTTATTGTAACATAGTTGATTATACATATCTGTGGGGTACAGAGTTGAATATCATTACCTGTGTGCAATATGTGATGGATGCTCGAATCAGGATAATTAGTATATCCAACATTATACAATGTAATTGTTTTTCATGGCCCTTTACCTATTCCTCCCTTCCCTCCCCACCTTCCGTTCCCCTTTCCCACCTCTGGTGGCCTCATTTCTGCTTTCTCCTTTTGAAAATTCAGCATATTATTGTTACTATTATATCTTTATTTACTTGTTTATTTTTTAGCTCCCACTTATGAGTGAAGACGTGTAGTATTTCTCTTTCTGTGCCTGACTTATGTCACTTAACATGATTTTCTCTAAGTTCATCCATGTTTCTGTGAATGACAGTATTTTATTCTTTTTTATGGCAGAGTAGTATTCCATCGTGTATATATACCACACTTTCTTTATGCAGTCATCTGACAATGGACGTTTAGGTTGGTTCCAACTCTTGGCTATTGTACATAGAGGCATAGCATTATTTGAAAAGAAACAATTAATTTTTCTGAACTCTAAGAAGGGGTATGGAATGAGAGATAGGGTGTGAAGAAGGATTTTTACTTTTTACTATATGGATATGTTTGTTTTTTTTCCTACATGAAAACATTACTTTTATAACTGAAAAACAATAAAAGGGAGAGAATAAATGAATTAAAATAAAATCTTCCAGGAGTTGAGGAAGCATAGAGCATATTCAGAGGACAGAATGAATCCCTTTCTGGCTGAAGCAGAAGGTTTACAGATGGGGGCAGCAGCAGTTAAGAGAAGACGGATTATCTCAGGTCTTAGATAACAGGATGAGGAGTGGCTACTTCATCAGTTAAGCAGTGGGAAACCAGTGAAGGTTTTTACTGGGGGAGCAGTGTGATAAAAGGAGACATGTAGGGAATAGAGTCTGGCTGCAGGTTGGCCAGATCCAGTGGGAGTATCTTTGGTAGCTCAGGTACAAGGGTTTAAGGACTAGATGAGTGTAGTGGCCATAGCAATGGAAAAGCAGATAGGAGAAACATTAAAAAAAGAATTGACAGGGGCCGGCCCGTGGCTCACTCGGGAGAGTGTGGTGCTGATAACACCAAGGCCGCGGGTTCGGATCCCATATAGGGATGGCCAGTTAGCTCACTAGGTGAGTGTGGTGCTGACAACACCAAGTCAAGGGTTAAGATCCCCTTACCGGTCATCTTTTAAAGGAAAAAAAAAAAAAAAAGAATTGACAGGATGTGATTATAATTAAAGATGAGGCACAAAGGCATCCAAGATGATGCAGAAAAAATGACAGTGTCACCTGGTCCTTTGAGAGACTGAAGCTGCAAGAGCTACTTGCGCAAGGTTGACCGACAAAATTGGTTATTTGGTTGACAGGACAGCAGTCTCTGTGGTTTGTGAATAGCATTCTGTGGACAGGAACATCTCTACTGAAATTGAATACCCCCATACCTCATTTCTGAAGTCAGGAAAGTGCCCTAAAGGTGTATCTCTTGGTCAAATCGGGTTTACCTGACTGTAGCAATGAGAGAAACTAATCTTTGCTAAAGGAAAGCAAATGTGAAACTTAATAAACCACAGAGCGTTATTATTGCATAGTGGAAACTCAAGCAACCATGCAGGGGTGAGAAGGAAATTTCATCCGAAAGAGAGAGCTCTGACTTCAGAATTGTCTCTAGTCATCCAACAATCATTTATCACGCACTCACTACTCTAGGGGTTGTGACATTTCTCAGCATATTTAGGAAAAATGAGAGGGGCAACTGTCTCACAGCTAAATAATTTTGCCTGAGGGGGAGCACAGTGTCTTGCCCATTAATTCCACAAAGCTGCTATGACTAGAGGCATTATGGCCATGTTGACACAAACTAGGAAGTCTTGAAAGGGTAGTTGATTGGGGAAATGTGGGGGTGTGATGACAGACATGATCAGAGAACCCAGAAGAGATGCCAAAATTAGGAACTTTGAATGGGGGATCTAGAATCACAGAAACAGATGAGATTGGTAAGGCGGCAGTTCTCAAAGAGGTTTACAGTAATACTAAAATGTTACTTGCCTTTTTTACCCTCATTCTCTCATGAATGCACAGTGGGGTTTTTTCAGAGCCTACATGACAAGTAGTATCACAAAAAACTGAATATAGAAGCATATATAACAATCCTGCGATAAAGCCAGACCTTAAAGATGGTTGCTGAAATGTTAAATAATGCCACTCTTCTCACTATTTTTGTTTTGGAAATTAGTTATTTTTCATAAAAACATAGTATTAATATTAACAAGATTGGGGGGGAGGAGAGGGGGTGGAGAGGAACAGGTAAAGGGGTATGAAAATCAAGTACACTATTTTGAGAAGTTATATATATATATATTAACAAAATTGGGTTTATTGTTGCTAATTTAAATAAATTAAAGTATTTTTAAATATCTTCATTTTAATTTTTTAAAACAAATTTTATTTTTTAGAACAATTTTAAATTTACAGAAAGACTGCAAAGATAGTACATAGTGCCCATATATCACACACTCAGTTTTCTGTTATTAACATCTTACTTACATTAGAAATGTACGGTACATTTGTCACAACTACTAAACCAATATTAAGACATTATTACTACCTAAAGTCCATACTTTACTCAGATTTCCTCAGTTTTTCCCTAATGTCCTTTTCCTTTTCCAGGATCCCTTCCAGGATACAATATTACATTTATTTGTCGTGTCTCCTCAAGTGTCTCGTGGCTGTGACAGTTTCTTAGTCTTTTCCTTGTTTTCGATGATCTTGACAGTTTTGAGTACTGGTCAGGTATTTTGCAGAAGATCCCTCTGATGGAACTTGCCTGGTGTTTTTCTCATGATTAGACTGGGGTTATGGAGAGGACAACCACAGAGATAAAGTGTTATTCTCATCAGATCATACCAAAGGTACATACTATCAACCTGACACTGGTGAAGTTGACCTCGGCCACCTGGCTGAGATAGCATTTGTCAGGTTTCCCCACCGTGGCGTTGCTCTTCCCCTCCACATCCCCTTCCTGTACTGTAAAGTCACAGTGCAGAACCCACACGTAGGGAGTAGGGAGTTATACTTCACTCCTTGAGGGGAGAGCATCTACATAAATTATTTGGAATTCTTCTACATGGGAGAGTTGTCTCTTCTCGCCCACTTATTTATTTAATTCAATCATTTGTTTACATCAGTGTGGATATTTATTTTATACTTTGGCTTACAATTCTAAACTTTCATTTTGTTGTTCAAATTGTCCAGCTTTGGCCATTGGGAGCTTTTTCAGTTGGTTCCTGTGTTTATGTTAATTTTAAATATGGATAGCTATAACCCACATACACAAAACCTCTTTGGGGTCTTCGATAATTTTTAAGAGTGTAAAGGGGTCCTGAGACCAAAACGTTTGGACCCGCTGCTCTTGGGGAACCCCCCACCTGACCCCAACCTGGAGGGGGTTGGAGTGGGCAGAGGCACACGAGATCATACTCCCGCACTCTTGGGAACGCCCACGTCCTCGTGCCACGCCCCTCCTAAAGTTCCCTCCGCGTGTGAAACGCAGGGGTCCCCAAGACGAAGCTCACGCTGCCATGCCCTTCCTGCAAACGCCACGAAGGGGCGCTCGGCCCACAGAGTGAGTCACCCACCGGCGGCTCGGGAAGGGGCCGGCGTCTTGGCTCGGCTCCAGCATTTTCCTCCGCAGAGCCCCGGGCCCTGGCCTGGCTTGAGCAGTCTCGTCCTCACTGCAGCCTCTGTGGGTTCCTTCTCCTGGGCAGCAGGAGGCCCGCAGGTGTGGCGCCCGCGGGCAAGAGCGATCCTGCGGCAGTGGCGGGGCGCCGGTTCTCCTGTTCGGAAGCGTGCCACCCCGGTGCCCTCCACTGCCCGTCCCTGCTGAAAGCAGCCGGACAGCTCCCCGGGCCCCGCCGGAGCCTAGCCCTGCACGCTGCGCTCCGCTCTCAGGTCTGGCTGGCTGGGCCGGGCAGACCCTTTACTCTGCAAACGTACAGAGACAGCGATAAATGGCTGCAGCTGGAGACCGGGCTAATCGATACAATAAGTTCTGTAATTGCTTCAAAAATAAGGTAATGATTTGGCAGAGGGAATGCTTTGATCTTATCAGCCAAGAGAGACCTCTCCAAATGAAACTTCGAAACTTCGGAGAAGGGCTGGAGTTCTCTAACTTGTAGTGTGAAGCCCAGGGACAGCCTACTCTCCCCATTCCCCCCACGCCCCGTCCCCGGTGTCCCCTGTGCCCAGCTTGACACTACAGGCTTTTCAAGAAGGGATGGAAAGACCCTTCTCCTATGGTGACTGGAGAAGAGCACATACACATAGGCCATGGGCTCCTTGTGGAGAAGGGGTGGGCCCTGTGCTGTTCAGGAACAGGGGACGGCTGGAATGATCAGTCTTGTGCTAGAGAAGCTGTAGAGAAGGAAATTCGAGGGACGTGGGGAGAGCAGCCTGGAATCACAGAAAACCTGACTTGGCTCAAGCCTGATGATGTCGCTACACAGGGAAGCTGCTGATTTGGGCCTTTCAGGCAGGAGGGGGTAACAGAGGGAGGAGAACCTTGAGTGTCCTGCCTTCTCCGAGAATCTGCACACACAAACTCAAAAACACACCCTCGCTCTGCGCTGTGGGTGTCCCTGCCTGGCAGAGGCCCCAGCACAAAGAGGATTAGAGAGATGAGCTAATCTGGTTTGTATCCCAGACATGGCCCCAGAAAGGGACCTTGTCTACTCTGATGTTTAAGGGGGTGAAGGAGTGAGTCCTCCTCCTTTGGGGACCTTCTGGCTGACAGTATCAGAGACCCCTCCCCACTGGAGTCCCTAGAATGCTGGAGTCTTGACTTTGGGTCAAATTTAGGGAGCAGAGAAGCAGGGCGTTTGGGAACAACAGGGTGGGCGGGGCTACAAGAAAGGAGAGAGATAAAGACAGAAAGAGCTTGCACAGAGGGAGCTAAATCTCCACCTTACTTGTTTCACCAGCCTGGAAACTGAGGCTTCAAGTGGAAAAGTGACTTACGGAGTCATGCAAAACAGTGCATGGCTGAGTTGGGGGGGAAATAACGCAGGTTTTCTGACTTTTTCTGGCCCAGTGCACTTTGTACTGTTGCAAGAGCTGCAAGGAGGAGATGTGAGACAGAGGGCAAAAGAAAGAGAGAGAGAGACAAAGACAAAGAGAAACAAAGATACACACCAAGGAAAATCTAGAGAGGCGTGTGCACGCATACGCGTGTGCACACACACACACAGAATGAGAAAACCACAGAGGGTCAGAAAAGACGTGCAGTGAGAGATGGAGAGGGTGAAAGAAGAGCAAGACAGGTGATTCACAGAGGGAGATGGAGAATGTCAGAGAGACAGATACAGACTGAGAGACAGGGAGTGACACTGACAGGGAGAGAGACAAGAGACAGAGACTCAGAAAGGGGGGACAGACGGACATTCAGATGGGAGGAAGGTCAGACAGACTTAGACACACAGAGAGACAAATGAAGACAGGGAGACAAACACAAAGAGAAGAATAGACACAAGATGACAGAAACTTGAGAGAGCGAGCGTGAGTGAGCGAGCAAGCCAGACAGATGGAGACAGAGAAGAGACATGGAGAGCATGAGAACAAGAGGCAGAGTGGAGGAAGCAGAGCAGAAGGGAGGCAGAGAGTGGGTTCTGCAGAGTTTTGTTCTTTGGAAGCAAATTGCTCTTCCAGATCATTCTGGGGCCCAGAACAGGTAGCAGGGAGAGAAAGAGAACACAATGCTTAGCCTATTTGATACAGGCAGATTGGGAAAGGGGGGCTGAGGGCAAAGTGGGAACCCTCCCTTGGAAAGAGTCTGCTCAGTGACCACCCAGGATCTCAGCAGCACATCCACTGGCCTCACACAGAACCTGGGCCACCCGCCCAGGATGGCCGTCAGCCCGCCCACCGCCTGGCTCCAGTCTGATTACAGCCAAAGTGCTAAAAGGCTCCAGACCCCCCCCCCATGCTCTGCCCCCATGGTCCCGCCTTCCTAAACCTCCTCTCCTCCTTTCCCTTCCCTGTTACATCCCTCTCTTCCTTTTTTCCTGGTCCCCTGGGGAGCAGTTTGCTGCCTCCCCTTTCCCTTCAGCCACTAGCTGGGAGGAAAGGGGTCCTGCCACACCAAGCCCCTTTCCCTGATTTGGGGCTGGATGCTCCTTCCCTCCAAAGCCAGCTTGGCCTGGCCTTTTTGAGACACGTTCCACACCTCGCCTGGGAGCTCATAAATACCAAGGAGAGGCCAGCTAGGCTGTGTTCAAAGCATGGATCCTCACCCTTCCCCCTTAAAAGCCACTTAGTTCTTCCCAAGCTCACTTCTTGCCCCCAGACACCTGCATGGGGCAGCAAGGCAGGAGGTGGGGTACTAGGGGCCTCTGTGAACCTGGCCTCATTTCAAATGAGCCCTGCCTCGGTTTGCAAAGAAATCTCAGGAAAAGCGTCTCAGGGCCCCTTGTGCAAGCAGCAGGCTCAGGAATTCCTTGACTCCCATCCAAACCTCCCCCCAGCCCCTTCTTGGCCTTTCTCTCTGCTCATTACCATCCACACCACCTCCCACCCACTGGGAAAAAGAGAAGGTCATCGCCAAAGGGGCCCAGGGAAGGGGGGCCTTCTGGGGGATAGACCAGGGCAGAGGAAGAGCTATTTACCCACACTTGAGCTCCCCTTAGCTCATCTCCACTTCCATCCAAGGGCCAGTAAAAATTCAACATCATTCAGCCACATATAGCTGAGAATAGAGCGAAAAATAAACCCTAACTCTAAGTGGCTCCAATGAGGAGTAGAGCAAGAGGTGAGATGTCAAGGGTGAGAGGAGACCCTTCTTTGGGCACCCACTTTTAAAAGGGCAGGAGGCTGTGCTGCCAGTATGGGGAAGAGAGAAGATCTGGCTCTGCTGGCTGGCTAAAAGCTGTCCTGCTGGAGGCCCCAGGGAATGTGGCAGCCTTGGAGACCCTGAGTTTCTTCCTCAGGTCTCTATTGACACTGCTCACTATGCCTGCAGCATGCAGCCTTGAACCCCAGCAGAGCCTAGTGTACCATCCTCAAGCGGATTTATTGTATTTGCAAGAAAATGCCTTGGGAGACCCTTTTGCACCTTCTGTGTCATTTAGGATGCTCTGGCCAGTGTTTGGCACACAACAGGTGCTCAGTAAGTGCTGACTTGACTCCATGCCTGGCCCTCCAGACCAGAACTTAACTCCTCTTCCTGGCTCCCATAACTCAGAGTGGGGGTGGGGGATAAGACCTGGCTCCCATAAGTCAGAGTGGGGGTGGGTTAGAAACTGGCCTGAGCTCTGGCCTTGACCCTTTGCCTGGAAGCCCCACAACAGGCCCTTGCGTGAGGAGCTGAGCTCTCCAGTAGTGTCTAGGACCTTGAGACTGGAAGTTTATTTTGAGATTTGAAGCTCCAAAGTGGCAGATCCCAGAAAACCTCTTCTCTGGCTCCGAATTTGTTCTCTAGTTAAGTGGTTGAGTGTAGCTCTTGCAGTCAGCTGGCTCCTACAGCCTGGGGTTCCTCCTGGGGAGCTGGGGACTCAGAGGGGAGGAAAGAAAAAGGAGGAGCAAAGACCCATCCTGGGTTGTCCCCCTGTAGGGCAGAGGTGGCCTGTAAGCTGTGGAGAGAAGTCTTGTCCCCTCACCCACTTCCCTCCCTCTCAGAGCTGCTGATGTTTCTGGAGGCCTCCTCAGCTCAATAACATGCTTTAATAGTTGAGCATCTATGTTGTGCCAAGACAAGGTCCCGCTTGACTATGAAGACAGCTGAAGCCAAAGAAAGGGGCTGCAGAAGTGAGTTTGGGGCCCATGTGGGCGAGTCCACTCAAGGTTAGGACTGATGTGATCATCTCCAGCTCCCCACCCCACAACCCAAACCCATATGTAGAAATAAACACATGGCCAGAGTCACACCCAGGTCTAAACACACAGGGGAGTCTGGGAGAGGCTGCTGGAGCTGCCCTGCTTATGGGGTGGGACTGGGCTTGGAGGAGGTGAAAGAGTGGTCCAAGGAAAGGGGCCTGGCCAGGAGTGAGCCTAGGCTCACTCCTCTCCCACCTGCCCCTCTCAGGGAAATTCAGCATAGAGCCTGTGCCTTTCTAAAGAAATTGCAGGGCCAATTGGAGCCTACCTGACAGAAAGAGAGAGAAGAGGAGGGAAAAGAGTCTGCTGGCTGGCAGAAGGGGATATGGTTCTGGTTCCTGTGACCAGAATGCTGGCCCTGCATGGTCTCTGTATTTCAACGCTCTCCCACTCCCATCCAACTCCACCCCAGCTCCCACTTTCCACACCCCCATTCCCAGAGTGGTAGGCACCCTCTACCTTGCACAACTTGGACCACTTCTCAAACCTTACCTATTTCTTCCTCTGTAGCTCACTCTCCAGCTGCCTGGCCCCCTTGCTGTCCCCTGCACACTCGCTCACTCCTGCCCTAGGTCTCTGTACTGGCTCTTCCTCTGTGGGAAATGTTCTTCCCCAAGAATCTGCCTGGCTGGTTTCCTCAGCTCTTTCAAGTCTTTGCTCGTGCCTACCCTGATCATCCTAGTTACAGTTGTGACACATCCTCTTTACCCTGCTCTATTTTTTCCCACTGCACTTACTACTTTCTAACATATTATATATTTGTGTCTGATGTTTACTGTCTATTGTCTATCTTCCCCCAAAAGAACCTAAACTCCATGAGGGCAGAAATTGTTTTGTTTTGCTTTGAGGATGTGTCCGTAGTGCCAAGCACGATCCTAGCACATAATATTTGTTGAATTAGAGCAGAGTAAAGAGGATGTGTCACAACTGTAACTAGGATGATCAGGGTAGGCACGAGCAAAGACTTGAAGGAGCTGAGGAAACCAGCCAGGCAGATTCTTGGGGAAGAACATTTCCCACAGAGGAAGAGCCAGTACAGAGACCTAGGGCAGGAGTGAGCGAGTGTGCAGGGGACAGCAAGGGGGCCAGGCAGCTGGAGAGTGAGCTACAGAGGAAGAAATAGGTAAGGTTTGAGAAGTGGTCCAAGTTGTGCAAGGTAGAGGGTGCCTACCACTCTGGGAATGGGGGTGTGGAAAGTGGGAGCTGGGGTGGAGTTGGATGGGAGTGGGAGAGCGTTGAAATACAGAGACCATGCAGGGCCAGCATTCTGGTCACAGGAACCAGAACCATATCCCCTTCTGCCAGCCAGCAGACTCTTTTCCCTCCTCTTCTCTCTCTTTCTGTCAGGTAGGCTCCAATTGGCCCTGCAATTTCTTTAGAAAGGCACAGGCTCTATGCTGAATTTCCCTGAGAGGGGCAGGTGGGAGAGGAGTGAGCCTAGGCTCACTCCTGGCCAGGCCCCTTTCCTTGGACCACTCTTTCACCTCCTCCAAGCCCAGTCCCACCCCATAAGCAGGGCAGCTCCAGCAGCCTCTCCCAGACTCCCCTGTGTGTTTAGACCTGGGTGTGACTCTGGCCATGTGTTTATTTCTACATATGGGTTTGGGTTGTGGGGTGGGGAGCTGGAGATGATCACATCAGTCCTAACCTTGAGTGGACTCGCCCACATGGGCCCCAAACTCACTTCTGCAGCCCCTTTCTTTGGCTTCAGCTGTCTTCATAGTCAAGCGGGACCTTGTCTTGGCACAACATAGATGCTCAACTATTAAAGCATGTTATTGAGCTGAGGAGGCCTCCAGAAACATCAGCAGCTCTGAGAGGGAGGGAAGTGGGTGAGGGGACAAGACTTCTCTCCACAGCTTACAGGCCACCTCTGCCCTACAGGGGGACAACCCAGGATGGGTCTTTGCTCCTCCTTTTTCTTTCCTCCCCTCTGAGTCCCCAGCTCCCCAGGAGGAACCCCAGGCTGTAGGAGCCAGCTGACTGCAAGAGCTACACTCAACCACTTAACTAGAGAACAAATTCGGAGCCAGAGAAGAGGTTTTCTGGGATCTGCCACTTTGGAGCTTCAAATCTCAAAATAAACTTCCAGTCTCAAGGTCCTAGACACTACTGGAGAGCTCAGCTCCTCACGCAAGGGCCTGTTGTGGGGCTTCCAGGCAAAGGGTCAAGGCCAGAGCTCAGGCCAGTTTCTAACCCACCCCCACTCTGACTTATGGGAGCCAGGTCTTATCCCCCACCCCCACTCTGAGTTATGGGAGCCAGGAAGAGGAGTTAAGTTCTGGTCTGGAGGGCCAGGCATGGAGTCAAGTCAGCACTTACTGAGCACCTGTTGTGTGCCAAACACTGGCCAGAGCATCCTAAATGACACAGAAGGTGCAAAAGGGTCTCCCAAGGCATTTTCTTGCAAATACAATAAATCCGCTTGAGGATGGTACACTAGGCTCTGCTGGGGTTCAAGGCTGCATGCTGCAGGCATAGTGAGCAGTGTCAATAGAGACCTGAGGAAGAAACTCAGGGTCTCCAAGGCTGCCACATTCCCTGGGGCCTCCAGCAGGACAGCTTTTAGCCAGCCAGCAGAGCCAGATCTTCTCTCTTCCCCATACTGGCAGCACAGCCTCCTGCCCTTTTAAAAGTGGGTGCCCAAAGAAGGGTCTCCTCTCACCCTTGACATCTCACCTCTTGCTCTACTCCTCATTGGAGCCACTTAGAGTTAGGGTTTATTTTTCGCTCTATTCTCAGCTATATGTGGCTGAATGATGTTGAATTTTTACTGGCCCTTGGATGGAAGTGGAGATGAGCTAAGGGGAGCTTACTCGGCCCCGAGTACAGGAACGGCCCCGTTACCACAGAAAGTGGGGTAAAGAAGTGAGAGGTGGGGAGAGGGGATAATGGTTCTAAGCCCTTCTCCCCTATCTCTGCCTCTGTGAGTCTGCAGCCTCACTAAAGCCAGCTGTGCCCCGTCCACTCACACTCTGGCGTCTCTAACACCACCGTCCCCAACCCCCAGCCATGGACTGACAGTGAGTTTGGGGTTGAAGAGGGTGGGCAGTTACCAGCGAATTGTTTACACCAGGACTTTGCAGTTTAGATAAGTCATGGGGAGAGGCACGAAAGACACCTGGGAATGAGGGGCTAGCTGGGAGAAACTGAGGCTGACGAAGGGATGGGGTCAGACCCCTGGCGAACTCTCAAATTCTCGAAGCTGGAAGGCCTAGGGTTTTAAAGAGAATTTTTACATCTCAACATTGGCCAATCTGCCCCCAGGACTCTACCTGCGAGCCAGGAAAGCGTGCGGGGGTGGGGGTGGGGGGCGGGACAGAAGGGAAGAGAGGAGAGTCACTGAGCAGACAGCACCTCCGCACCGCTTCCCGACTTACCACGTCCCTAGGCGGGGTGCG
>NW_007727526.1:40751-41330 GCF_000696425.1 Galeopterus variegatus
GGGGGGGGGGGGGGTGTCTGCGTCCGGTCCGCAGGTGTGCCCCCCTCCGCGTCCATCGATTCCGGGTCCTTAGGCCGGGGACAGCACCGGAGCCAGGCAGGCGGGCAGGAACCATGTCTAAACGTCGTGGGGCGGGGGCCGGGGAGCCAGGGGAGGGGGAACTGTACAGCGGGTCAAAAGGAGGGGCCCTAGATGAGACAATCCCCTACCTGAAGCGTGCTCCCACGGTGCCGCTCTAGGCAGTCTTGAAAAGAGTTGAGACTCTCCGGCAACTCCCGGTGACAGGGAGGCTACCCATTTCACAGAAGGGCAAGAACGGAAAAGAGAGGGTCCGAGGAAATGCGCGCGTCCTCCGTGCTCATCTTCAGTGTCACTATAGGTTAGGGGCAGGGGAAAGTGTCTACAGCCCCCTCCACTCCGCGCGCTTGGCCGTCATCCACAGAAGTTGGGGTGGCTGAAAGCAGGGCGCTAGGACCCGGTGGCGCGGCGTCGGCAGGGACCGGGCGTTCGGGGCGCTGAAGGGCGCTGCTGCGCCCCGTCGCCCGTCGCCCGTCGCCGAGCAGGTGGGGGCGCGGAGCG
>NW_007727526.1:41772-191903 GCF_000696425.1 Galeopterus variegatus
GCCGCCCTGAGGGCCGCGCGTGTCCCCGGCCGCGGCCCCGCCCCGCCCCGTCCAATGAGAGCCTGCGACCAGAGGGGCCGTCCGCACACTTGGCCCGCAGCGCTGTTCGGCGCCGCAGACCCCCTGACACCGCACCCAGTGCTCGGGCAGCGCGCCGCAGACCCCGGGCTCAGCACGCCGCCGTCGGCTTCCGGACACCTCAACTTGAACCCGTCTCCGGGATTCTGCGCCCTGGCTCCTGGACTCTGGGTGACCCTAGGTCCCCGGCCGCCGGCGAGCCCCATGGCCCCCCAGGGGGGTGAGACAGGAGCAGCCTGAGTAGCCCCAGACGGTGCCCCGTCCCCGCCCCCGGGCTGCGCGGCGGGAGTGCTCGGGAAGCTATGCTGAGGCCGGGCGGTGTGCAGGAAGCTGCGCAGCTCCCCTCTCGGCGCGCCCGCGCCCCTGACACCGCGCCCGCGACCGGACCCGCGGCCCCCGACGGCTCCCGGGCTTCGGCCCGCCTAGGTCTTGCCTGCCTGCTGTTGCTGCTGCTGCTGACGCTGCCGGCCCGCGTAGACACGTCCTGGTGGTGAGTGTGGTTCTCGGTTGGACGGGTGAGGCGCTGGGTCGTAGAGGTCGGAGGCTCCTGGAGGCTCACGGCATGGGCTGCTCAGGAGACTAGGACGTCGCTTCGACAGCGACGATCCGGGCAGCACCGTCTCTGAAGTCGCGGAGTGGTGGGTGAGGGCGGCAGGGCAGTGAGGAGCCGCGTTTTACGCGCCTAGTAAGGAGGACGCTGGGCATTTGGAGCGAGGACGCCCAGTGGTCGAAGCTCCCTAGGCCCCCATATGCTGTGCCCCCTCTATTTTAGTTCTAGCCCCTTAGGGCAGAAGCTACCTTCCGAGTTTCTATCTGGGTGGGTTCAAGGAATCAGTCACCCTTCTGGGGCCTGCAAGGCCGTTCGACAGGGCCCCCAATCGCCTAAGGTCGCCCCGGGGAGTGGGGGGAGTGGAGAAAAGGGCGGCTGGCGAGGGCGGACGAGTCTCTTGCCAGTCTACCCCACCGGGTAACGTGGGCAGGCTTTGGTGAGGCAGCAGCACCCAGCATGAGCTTTAGAAACGGAGTGGAGGCAAAAACTACCCAATTAACTCCCACAATTACAACAAACAAAACACTTGGGTTTGTATAATCTAGGCATTTGTCTTCAGCCTCTGCTTTGAGGATTCTCTTGGAATCTTGACGTCTCCCTCCCTTCTCTTCCCCAGATGACCCCATCTCCCATCTCTCTCCTCCAAACTCTTAGAGTCCCAAAGAACTAAGAGACCCTCTCCTCAGATTTCTTGCAGGCCTTAGGCTCCACATACTTCACAAGAGGGCAGACGAGGCAAAAGGCATTAAAAATCCACTGGATGTCTAATGCCTGTTCTCTTCAGAATCCCCCCACCAGCCCTGGATGGCACTCTTCCCCTTTCTAAGGAGAAAGAACTGCTCTCTCTCCTCCCCTACCTGGGGAAGGGAAGGGCAAGGGGCAAGAGTTGGACTGAGAAAAGACTCAGTCTTCCCGTGCTTCCTCTTCACCTCCCATCTTGGACTGGGCTACTGCACCTCTCAACCATGCAGTGCTCCCCTTTCCTTACTCTGCTCCTCCTCCTGTGCAACCCTCCACCCCCAAAGTGTGGTTTCTTCTCACCTTGCACCCAGTGGCTTTTCTCCTCTTGACCTGGAATCTTGGCTGGAAGGGCGATGGGCCAGCCAGCTTGGGCTGCAGATTCCTATCAATTCAAGATGCTTCTCTCTCCATCCCCACCCCCCAAGCCCCAATACCCCACCCCCGTTTTCCTGTTTTAGAAAAATCTCTTTTGGATCTTTTTTTTTTTTTTTTATCTCTGCAGTGTTGGGGAAGGCAAGGAGGGGGGTTCTGGATGGGGAAGCAGGGAGGCCTATATCTTACATCTGGCTTGAAACATTCCTTTAGAAAGGGAAGAAGGGGGATAAAGAGAAAACCCTTTCAAAGTTCAGAGTGAGATCAAAGCCACCCTTTTACCTTCATGGGCTCTGTTTGGGGACTTGCATCTTCAGGGTCCCTGTTGAGAGAGCATGAATTAACTGCTGACCATCTTTATCCAGCCCAGATGGTAATTTGCTTTTAAGGATTCCTGATTGCTTCTTACCAGATTGGGAGACAGTCTTAGGGACCAATTGGTGTTTGGGTGAGGAGATGACACTGGTAATTTCAGCATCCTGGTAGTGATTCCTAAAGACCCAAGTGGAGTTTTTTCTAGTCCCCACTTTGTACCCTTGACTACTTCCTCTCCCTTTTCCTTTCTCCCTCTACTACCTTCCCCCCACATGGTTAGTATTAAAGATTTTGGGTGGAAGAACTTGGAATGGAGGCAGGTGACACACACAGGGACTTAGCAGCCCCTGAGAAATGGAGGAAGGCAGCAACAGGGCCAGGATGGGGAGTGGGTGCAGAGGTTGTTTCAGTCTCCTTGCACCACACCTGTCATAGTTGTAGGCCCAGATGCCTGCCTCAGTGGTCACCACCCCTGGGATAAGGTGAAAAGCTGCCTTCTGAAGGCAGGTCAGGCTCCCAAGGTGATTATCTCTCTTTTCCTTAGGAAAAAACCGAGCAAGATTGATATTCTGTACAACCCTTGGAAGAGATGCCTGTTGACTGTGTGTCCGTGTTCCGTTCTGGAGTAGAAGGCCATCATTATCACCAGCTAACAGTCTGATCTTCATAGCCTGAGATTCTTCCTCTTACTCTCCAACCACTCCCTTCCTCTCTCTTAGCTGGAGGAAGAAATGGATGGTCTCTTCTTAGTCTATGACAAACTGCACATGAAATAGGGGGCTCCTATCATCTGCTTCCCTGTTCTATTTTCCTTTCTGCAGGGGTTTGTATGTAGGGAATCAGAAGAGCAGGACTGTATTCATGGGCTCATAAATGGAGAGAAACAGAGTGGTATCATGTTAGCATTACTGTTACTAACAACAGTTGCTATTTAATGAGCCCTTACTGAACTCTAGGCACTATAGCCGAGCACCTTATAAGCTCATCTTCTTCAATCCCCAAAATAATCCAGTGAGGTGGTTCCTATTATTATCCCCATTTCACAAATGAAAGTGAGAGATAGGAGTGGTAAGAAACTTGTTCAATTTCACACTAATTTGGGGGCCAGATTGGTCTACTCCTAGTTAAGAACTGTGTGCCTCTATTGTCCCTGGAATGAAAATGAGCTTGGGACTTTGGAGTCAGATGACCTTGGTTCATCCTGATTCTCCTCCAGCTAGCCCTGATGGACAGAGCTGGTTACTATCACTTCATCTCCCTGAACCTCAGTTTCTTCACTTTTTTATGGACATCTCTGTCTCATGGGATTTTTGTGCAGAAAAAAAAAAATGTTTTGTGAACTGTAAAGTACTACCCAAATGCTTTTGTATTAAGAGCAGATTCAGGGAGGCTTATAGTTTTATCTCTGTGTTCAAAGTCCCTATGTTCTGGGCTGAACTGTGTATACTAGGGGTTGTACACTAGAAGGAGGGGAGAAAAACGAGGATCCCTGGCCTCATTAAAAGGACACAATAAAATGTCTACAAATAGGCTGGCAATGTCAACATGGAGTAAAGCTGTAATTGAAATGAAGTTGTGGCTGGCTGGTGGGAGAAGGGAGTTGGGGGTAAATCAGAGAAGTTAGGTGTTTATTCTTAAAGTAGTTATTGAGTACCTACTATGTGCCAGATACTATTCTCAGTACTGGGGATATTGAGGTGAGCAAAATAGACAAAAATCCCTGCTTTCATAGAGCAGTGCATCTAAATCCCATGGGGATCTTGATGAAATGCAGATTCTGTTTCAGGAGGGCTGGGGTGGGGCCTGAGGTTTTGCATTTCTAATAAATCCCTAGGTAATGCAGATACTGCTGTTTTGGGGACTAGAGT
Organism: Galeopterus variegatus; assembly: GCF_000696425.1. Lineage (NCBI taxonomy): Eukaryota > Metazoa > Chordata > Mammalia > Dermoptera > Cynocephalidae > Galeopterus > Galeopterus variegatus. The sequence goes on from NW_007727526.1 coordinate 45,697, forward strand.
GGGGAAGGGGGCTAGAGTGGGCACAAGTCATTTTGTCAAAGGAAGGGATGTGAATTGGTCAAAAGCAAATGAAAAGATAGCATTCTGGGAAGATGGGAGGGAAGTGAAGAACTCCTGGAGGGGAAAATAAAGCTAGAGAGTCAGGGGCATCTGGCACCCTCTACGAGACCATGACCTTGGGGGATGCCTTAAACATCTTTGTGCTCCTAATAGCTGAGCTCAGTGTTTGGCACATGGTAGGCATTTTGCAGGCATGTGTTGAACTGGGAGGCAGATGGGCTCAGCTTCAGGCTCAGCTTTATTGGAGGCCTCCACACTGGCTACAGGGGCTGACTATTGGACAGCAGGCCACTGCTGTGTTCTACAGTCTTGAAGCAGTTTAGTGGGGTAAGGTGACAGTAGAGAAACTTAATTATCTTCCCATCTTAGATTCTGAACAGATGTTCCCACGCTCAGTGAGGATGTAAGAAGAAAGATCAATGTGGGCTGCAGCAGAATGGATTTAAGTCAGACCACAGGAAGGACTTTTTGCCAGAGTTTGGCCTGCCCCACTGCAGACTGTCTCATGAGAGCTGGATTATTGGTCTCCCATTCCCATCCAACCCCCCTCCTCCCAAGCCCCAGTAAAAAAAAACAAACACCCATTGCCTAGAGTAGTACTCTGGGGCTGAACTGAGGAAGCAGAATGGTGGTGAGACAGGGACAAGCTCCAACTCCAACGGTCTTGATTCTCCAAACAAAGCACCACGGCAGTGGGTGTAACTCCAGGCTGTGCGTCAGGCAGCCCTTTCCGGCCTGGCCCGGTCTGGGGTGTTTATTTTGTTTGTTCCTGGAAGCTGTTGCCCTGATGGACAGTGCTGGGGACACTGATTCCATGGGATTTGTTAGGGGAGGGCTAGCCCTCTCACCCCTCCCCTGGGACAGATGGGCCCCATCAGCCCTGCTGAGTTCCCAAAGAGGCAAGCATCAGCCCTCCTTGTGTTTGTTTGAGTTGGTGTCACCAGTGGTGATCCAGTCTGTGGGTGAAGGCTGGTTGTGGGAATGTTGAGGGGGGGGCACAGAGCCCAGGGTAGTCTAGCTTTCCCCCTTCCCCCACCAGCTGCCCTCCCTTCTCTTCACCCACTTCTAGGCTCATTTTGGGGCTGTTCCCAAACCACAGGCTCATTCATAACTCAGACCAAATCTTTTCTGTCTGCAGCAGCAACTTCTCTCCATGGCCCCCACCTGTTCAGAAAAGGGGAGAGAAGGCATCCCTTTGATGTGTTATGGACATGAGAATAGAGAATTCCCAGCAAATCAAGGAAGGTGCTATGCGGTTGGAGCAATAGAAAGGGAGCAGTAGGGCCGACCCCGTGGCGCACTCAGGAGAGTACGGCGCTGGGAGTGCAGTGGTGCTCCAGCCGCAGGTTCGGATCCTATATAGGGATGGCTGGTGAGCTCACTGGCTGAGCGCGGCGCGGTGCGGGCGACACCAAGCCAAGGGTTGCGATCCCCTTACCGGTCACAAAAAAGAAAAAAAAAAAGAAAGGGAGAAGTAAAGCTGGGCTGTTGAGCTGGAGGAAGTGGGTGAATGGGTCAGATCTCTTTTGGTGGCCTCTTGGGGAGAAAAGGTGATGCACACCTGTTTTCTCTCTGAGGCTTGTGGTGGTGTCCACGGCTAAGAGTGTTTGAAGAGAAAATATTGCCGTGAGAATGATGCTAGCAACCCACCTATCCTTTAGTAGCCCCTCTCAATTGATCTTCTTGCAATTGTTCATACTGGGGACTGGAGTATGGGGAGTTGCCTGTTACTTACCTTGGCCTTTGGCTTCCCACTGCAAACAGCCCTCGGCCCATGCAGGTCCATCTCCAGGACACTGCCTTATAAGGTGGGGAAGATGACTTTAAAAGGTTCGTTAGTTAAGAAAGGCCCTGAGGACTGAAAATAACGGGTATAGAAAGGAGAGTTGGGAGTGGGGTCTTCCTTCCTGTACCTCAGGATTGAGACTGAGGACTTTTTAGCTACGTGGGTCTGACTGTGTAAACACTACTGAAAATTGGCCACTACGTCTCTTCCCAGTGGCCCCTCCCTGTCTCCATCCCCCTGCCACCAAACTATGTCTTCATGGACCAGACACACACGACGTGCCTCTTACATGTGAGTGTAAGAATGTTGTCTCAGACCCTTGTTTCATTAGTTTATTTTTCCATGAAGCTTTTAATGTTTAGTAAATAAACAAGCAATGGGTTTGTGCGACATGCCCACAGCTTCTGTGTATGTGACACATGCCTGGCCTGTGTTCTGGGAGTATATCTCACTTTGGCTTTTGGCTTGGGGAAATGGAGATGGTGGGAGACCACTCAATTACTCCCTCTGCAACTGCATAATTATTTCTCCTGAGCTTGTGGGGAACAGTTCTACCCATCAGCCTCAGAGAATGTAGGCTGGGGGGAGGGGAAGGAATCTCTCTAAGGTCTGGATGCCAAACTCCCCCTGCTCCCCCCACCCCTTTTTCCCCTCCTGATGCAGAAAAGGTCTGCGGTGCTCTTACAGGGCCATCTCCACCTTGCAGGTACATTGGAGCACTGGGGGCCCGAGTGATCTGTGACAATATTCCTGGTTTGGTGAGCCGGCAGCGGCAGCTGTGCCAGCGTTACCCAGACATCATGCGTTCGGTGGGCGAGGGTGCTCGAGAATGGATCCGAGAGTGTCAGCACCAGTTCCGCCACCACCGCTGGAACTGCACCACACTGGACCGGGACCACACTGTCTTTGGCCGTGTCATGCTCAGAAGTAGGGGTCTCATTCACCCTGCCCCAGCTCCTTTCCTTACTATGTTTGGGGTGGTGAGTGGGAAGGGTTGGCATGATCCCCCCTCTCCTCTCCCAAACATTACGTCATAATCAGAGAAAAACTATGGGGAAGCCCAGAATACAGTTGGGAACAAACCTTCAGTATCTTAGATTTGTAGGCAGGGGTTCCTCTAAATCCTACTGCGCTGGGATGATGGGACAAAGGTAAAGCATTCCCTAGCATCTCTATCTTTCTCCCTCAATGTCCCTGCTTTCCCCAACCCCCAGCATGTATTGTAAGGCTGAGGACTAGGAATAGATCCACCATTCTTACCAATACCATCACTACTGTCACCCCACCACTCCTAATACTACATTAATGGGAACAAAAGATAAACAAAAAGGTGACTTATAAATATTTGGAGACTCAGTGGCTTGGCCTCAGCTCAGCAAAAAGCTAAGCAGAGCTAGACAATAAACTAGTAGAAAGAGAATGAGATGGGAATCTAGAGGTGCCAGGAGTACAGAGGTGATGATTCATTAGTCCCAGAAAGCAGGAAGGGAAGGAGAGCAAGTAGGGAAAGTTAGCATGTCTCTCCAAACAAGCCAGGCTGACCCCTGGGCTGGGGTCACCATTGTAGGGGAACTGTCCAGCAGAGTGAGACTGAAAAGGCCTAGAATGTAGACTAAGGTAGGCTTAGCTGAACTAGTGCTGGTACTCAGTGGCAGGGGATGATTCACCATGAGACTTTTCAATGGATGGCCACAGGGAATTTAGAAGGAAACAAGAACACAGGTCAGCCCAAGAGGTCAGATGTACAAAGAAGTGGATAGAGAGTAGTGAGGGCTGAGGGGAGAGGTCAGATACTCTGGGAAATGCTCTTGGAAGAGAAGGGCACTTTGAATAAAGGGAGTATAGGGGAGTGGCTTGGGGAAAGAATAAGAAAGAAGAGGAGGTTTCAAAATTGGAGATTGTGTGGGCTGAAGAAGGGGACAGACATGGGCCTCTTTCCTGAAACACACCTTTACCTTTCTCTCTTTAGGTAGCCGAGAGGCAGCATTTGTATATGCCATCTCATCAGCAGGGGTGGTCCACGCTATCACTCGTGCCTGTAGCCAGGGTGAACTGAGTGTGTGTAGCTGTGACCCTTACACCCGTGGCCGACACCATGACCAACGTGGGGACTTTGACTGGGGTGGCTGCAGTGACAACATCCACTATGGCATCCGCTTTGCCAAGGCCTTCGTGGATGCCAAGGAGAAGAGGCTTAAAGATGCCCGGGCCCTCATGAACTTACATAACAACCGCTGTGGTCGCACGGTCAGTAATCATGTCTGTGTATATACATTCGTATTTGCTGGGGATGACTAGTATGATGGTACTTCAAAAAGTTCACAGAAAGATTTGTATTGTCTTTAATTCCATTTTTCCATGAACTTACTGAAGTACCCTTGTATGTGTGACCATGTACTAAATGTGAAAGTAGAAGAGCTGAAGGTTTCTGGATCACTTCCAAAAGCCCCAACATCCTAGACAGGAGCACTAAATGCAAGAGAATTTGGAAATCCCTAGATTCAACCAGGTGCATAAAGAGTCTTCACATAGGTAAAAAGTAGGAAAAGGTGGAGGAAAAAAGGGAAGTAACTTTTTGAGAAGGAAAAGAACTGCTTTCATAAATACTGAGAGAACAAGAGCTTGTTCTAGTCAATTCACTGGCATTTGAGCACCTCCTGTATGGCTAGTACTGTGCTGGGAAATGGCACACTACAAAAGTTGAAGGTGTGTTACCTGGTAATCATGAACAGAATCCTGTGGCTCTGAAGTCCAACAGGCTATCATGAACAGGAAAGCACTGTCAGTCCAGGAAGATTTCCTAGAAGAAGAGGTTCTTGAATTTGATCGGGAAGAATAGCTGGGATTTGATGTGGGAAAGAACCAAGGGCTCAACTAGCCAGCCAGGGCCAGGTCCAGCAGATCTCAGAGTGCTTTTGGCCCTAAGGATGACTAAAAAGTACCCTGACTGTACCTCTCCCTTAACCTGCCTCCCCTCTCCCCCAGGCTGTGCGGCGGTTTCTGAAGCTGGAGTGTAAGTGCCATGGTGTGAGTGGCTCCTGTACGCTGCGCACCTGCTGGCGTGCACTCTCAGACTTCCGCCGTACAGGTGATTACCTACGGCGGCGCTATGATGGGGCTGTGCAGGTGACAGCCACCCAGGATGGTGCCAACTTCACAGCAGCCCGCCAAGGCTATCGCCGTGCTACCCGGACTGATCTTGTCTACTTTGACAACTCCCCAGACTACTGTGTCTTGGACAAGGCTGCAGGTGAGTAAGGAAAGCAGGCAGGGACAAGGAGCCCCAGTTCTTAGTGCATGCACCCTTGGCTAGTCATAGTCTGTTCAGTCTCAGAGTTAGGGAAGGGGATGTTATGGGAGTAGTCAGTCTCCTCCCCACAAATGAGAACCAGGTCATGAGACTGTTGACTTTTGCCTCAGTCCACCAGGCCCAGTGCTGCCCAAATGGAGAGGTCATCACTCAGCTCCTTGAGGCCCAAGGTCATATATCGCTGCTTTGTATCTGCAGCATCTTGGATACAGTAGGCACTACTCAGTGAATGTTTAAATGAGTCACCTGTTTTCAGTTCTGAGCAATGTGGGCTACACAAAAGTGTACGATGCAGGCGCAACACTGAGGGTTGCGATCTGTTGCCGGACACGAAAAAAGACAAAAAGGAAAAAAAAAAAAAAGTGTACGATGCAGCCCTAAGCCTTTGGCTCTTTACAGTCTAGCTAAAGAAATGAGATGTAATGGGTAGACAAATGCAACTGCAAAGAGAGATGACTGGAGAAATCAAGAAAAGTTTATTTGAAAATGTGGAATTTAAGCTGCTCCTTGAAGCTGCTCTCTATGGATAGCTAGAGAGAAAAGGCCGATACTCTGCACATGAGCAGAGTGGTAGGTGGGAAAGCACATGACCTGTTCCAGGGACAGAGAGCAGATCAATTTGACTGAGTAAATGTTTCCAGTAAGGGAGATTAAAGCTAGAAAGATAGGCTGGGACCAGAATATGAATGACTTAGAAGGGCTTTATATGGTGTGCTATCGTTGAAGATTCTAAAATGGAGCAAGAAGAGATTCCTACCAAAGGCAGGTAAAGCAGAAAATGGTTGGCAGCAAGGAGCAAATGGTTATTTTTTGATCTGTTCTAGATATTTGTGGTGGAATTCTCAGGGATGCTGGAAGGTGATATGGTATTTCCCCAAGGGAGTGGAACTTACCATCCTGGCTCATATTTCAGGTTCAGATAGGTTGAACTAGGAACAATATGCAGTGCAACAGAACTGCTCCTCCCCTGGTTTCTGTCATGGAGCTCCTAGGCTCTTTTCTGCAGATTCAACAATCAGGACTTGAGTAAGGTGGAGCCAAAAACCTCAGCTGTCCTTGGTACTGTTCCCAACCATCACTGTCGTTCCTGGAGAGTCAAGTGGCTCAGAGCAAAACTGAGCACAGAAATAGGGTGAGGCTTTCCCCAAGCAACAGAGAAAGTAGTTTGTATACTTTGTAGGGTGCGAGAAGAAAAAAGGTTGGGAGAGCCCTTCTGACTCTTCTAGTGGTTTCCTGCCACTAGGTATGTTTTCTTCCCACATGGTTTAATTCAGAGGGTTACCCTCTGGTTGCCTGGAAATAATTCCACAACATCTAAGGTGTAAGCCTATACTACCATACCTAAAATGCACATTTGGGGAAGGGTCTTCAGAGTCAGGAGGGAGAATGAATCATATGTGTGTTGGTTTTTCTCAGAGGCATAAAATTAGGTCTCATAAAACCCAATGTGGGGCCTGGAATTCAAAGTTTATAAGTCCTCCCAGAAGGAAGTATGGAGCCAGGAATTCTCTCCAAAGAAGCAATGTCCAATTTGAGTTTCTGTTATCATAGAAATGTTCTTATTTCTGTGTTGTCCACTATGATAGCAACTAGCCACATGTGATTATTGAAATATAGCTAATGTGACTGAGGAACTAAATTTTTTTAGTTTATTTAGTTTTAATTAATTTAAATATAAAAGACCACATGTGGCTACTACACTGAACGGTATAACTCCAGAGTGTAGAAGAGGTTTTAAGTGCACAAAAGAAGGACTTGAGACCCAGAGCTTCAAGTTAGGAGAGTAACATATATAGTAGACTTATATATGCCTATCATTAAAAAAAATTTGGGGCCGGCCCGGTGGCGCACTGGAGAGTGCGCCGCTTGGGAGCGTGGCGGCGCTCCCGCTGAGGGTTCGGATCCCATGTGGAGACCGGTTCCCGCTCACTGGCTGAGCGAGGTGCAGACGCGACACCGAGGGTTGCGATCCCATTACCGGTCAGTAAAAAAGACAAAAAAAAGGGAAAAAAAAAAAATTTGAACATGTACCTTCATTATATATATATTTACATATAGGTTATATATATGTTCCACAATACTAATATGTATATTATAAAACATACACCCCAAATAGATATTTTAAATTGATTAGATTAAAAAATGTAGAAGTTCTAACATTTTCTTCCCATATCCCAGTGGAATGTGGAGACTACGGCTGTAGAAATCAGTTGATCTATTCTCCTTCTTGAACCCCAGGCTAGTCACTTTCCCATCTCCGGGTCCATACTAATAAGGGAAAGTGTTGAAGTAGGTCCTCTCTAGGGTCCAACCATTCCAAAATTCTATGATTTTATGATCTGTTGGCAGGATCTCTTTTGCTGAAATAAGTCAGAATGAGGTCCCAAGCATTCCCTACGCAGGGGGAAAACATCATCCCTACCCTTCAAGAGTCTCCACTGTAGGGGATACTCCACTGCAAGGAATTCCTTAGAGACATGCCTCCAACGAGTCATGCTAATCAGCCCACCTCCTCAGTTGAACTGCGATTATAGATATAACGTAACAACCCACTAAGTTAGATGCTATTATTATGTCCAGTTTTTTCATTTAGGAAAACTACAGCCCAGAGACGTTAACTAAATTGCTAAATCACACAGCTAAGAAGTGGCAGAACTGGGATTAGAACCCAGACAATCTGACACCAGGGACCACACTTCTATATTACTTCCCTGTATAGTACAACTTAATAAAATATAAACTAAGGACCAAAGTACTAACAAACGATAGCGGGATCAGAGTCATGGCAGACTTCTTGGAAGAGATAAGTTATATGCTAAGTTTTTTTCTTTTACTTTTTATTGTGGAAAATTTCAAACATAAAGTAGAGAACCCTCACCCTGCCTTAACAATTATGAACATTTTAAGGTTAGATTTTGAAGAGAATATGGAGATGTGTATTGGCAGGGAGAGAGATTGCAGGTGAAGTCAGTGGCCTTTGGGGAGCCTTAATGGTGGGAAGAAATAAGCCTGGTGCAGAGGGCAGTGAGAAGATGATAATTTTGGCTAGTAGGTATATTTTCAGAAAAAGGATTCTTTATGGCTTCCTCCTGAGAATGTGGGTAAGGGTACCTAGAGCAGCTGAAGGTAGAGGTAATTTGGTTCTCACTCCCTCTCTTCCCCAACCAGGTTCTCTAGGCACTGCAGGTCGTGTCTGCAGCAAGACATCTAAAGGAACAGATGGTTGTGAAATCATGTGCTGTGGCCGAGGGTATGACACAACTCGAGTCACCCGTGTCACCCAGTGTGAATGCAAATTTCACTGGTGCTGTGCTGTGCGGTGCAAGGAGTGCAGAAACACTGTAGACGTCCATACTTGCAAGGCTCCAAAGAAGGCAGAGTGGCTGGACCAGACCTGAACACAAAGATACCTCACTCGTCCCTCCACTTCAAGACTACCAACTCAAAAGCACAAGATCTTTGCATGCACACCTTCCTCCACCCTCCACCTTGGGCTGCTATGGCTTCTATTTAAGGACTTGGAGAGTAATCCAGAGGGACCTTGGTGTCCTGGCTGGTTCCTTAGCCCTGGGAAGGAGTTGAGGGGATATAAGAAACTGAGTGATTTCCTGATTTCCCCCGCTGGAGGTTTGAAGGGGAAGTAGAAGAAGTAGGGGGTCTTCAGAGTGATATGAGTTGCACTAAAGTACCTGGTTTAGGCTCCTATTTCCTTTCCCTTGCACTGGCTTCCTGACACTTCATGGGTATGCAAGAGGAAGGGTTCCTGGATAGAGCTTCTTTTTGTTCCTACCTGGCTGAAGGTAGATGGGACAGAGATGAAACTGCATGTCCCTTCCCTAGAGAGAGTGTGGGCAGACTGCCTGGTCCTCCAAAAGAAACTCTTAGGCTACAACATTCTTCTATTATCAACAGCCTGACATTGCTAGATAAGAGCCACAGTGGACCACGTTCCCATTCACATGGTCATGTTTATAAACTGCTGTGTTTTGTAGGGAAAAAAATCATATAACTATACAAACATATTCTCTCTCTCTTCTCTCCTCCCTCCCTCTCCCCTTTCAACCTATGTAAGACAGCACTGCCTCTCTTCTTCACTTGCTGACTGTTCAAACTGAGGTGGCATGCAGTGGTTCCCATGCCTGATCATTACAACACCCTGGAACACTCCTGGGAGAGAGTAATTTACTACTAAGTCTGGCTAGGCCTTAGGATTTATTTTTTTCTATGCATTATTCTGGAGGTTAGCCAGATTTAGGAAATGCTAAGTAAAAAATAGGCAACTCATAGAGGGTGGAGGAGGGTAAGCAGACCTGATCTGAAGGACATATGTGAGGCATCAATGTATGCCTGATAGGTAGGATCTCTGGCTTTGGTAATTCTTAAGGAGAAGATTCTAGCCTTTGAAGCTGGGGGGCAGAAGCCAGTGGCTACATACAGAAAGAGAGCTGTGGCTTGGGGCCAAAGTGGTAAACAGCCTAGAAGGGAGCCTTCCCCCATTTATTCAACAAGTCTTTATTTAGTGACTCTCCAAGTCCTGGTGATTATTATTATTCACTCCATGTTTGGCTTAAATAGGGGAGGGTTCCTTCTGTGCTACTACTAGTTGCCTAAATAGGTTTGTAGTGGAGTCACCAGAGATAGTAGGCTTAATAAGCTAGAGGGTAGGACATGGAGTCCCAAAAACCTTGATGTCCTACTTTTATGTGACTTGGACAGTGGTTATCTCTTACCTACTGATATTTTAAAGCAGCCGAGTGGTGTAGAAATTTGCAGTTATGACAGACCTAGGTTAAAAGTCACAGCTGTGCCACTTACTGTTTTTGATATTTTGAGCAAGATACCTAAATTCTGCAAACCTCTATTTTCTCATACCTATCTCAAATATTGAATTTTACTTATGGCCTAAACTCTAGCCCGCAGATACTCTTCACCAAAGCCCCGATTGGTCTAGCCCGTCATGATTTTTCTAGGAACCTTCAATTTAGGACTTTAAAGTATTGACAACAGGCTGTAGATTAAGGGGCCTACACAAGGAATTCTGTACATAGGCCCTCTTTCCTTTCCCAAGTTCCTCTTCAACATCCCTTGGGGTCCTCATATATTTGTGGAGCAGCTTTACTCTGCACAGGCAGTAGGAGGTTGGGGGAGCCATAGCTCTGGGCCATGGGGGCAGATTTATTTGGATGATAGGACTAATATTTGTGTAACCTGCTGAGACCTGTGTGGGAGAGTTTAGGATGGTTTTTCTTTTTGTAAGGGGATTTGCTCCGGTTTCACATCCATTAACACAAAACATGAGTTAGTCAGGGCCCTTGTGGTCTGTGGTGAGGGGATGCCTGTGGAGAAATGGGACTGAGTGAGTCAGGCTGGGGGAATGTCTTCCTTGCAGAGTGGAGTCAACTGGATAACTGATGAGCCAATGGTGGGATTAGGGAGGGGGGTAATGAGAGGGGGAGAGAAGAGCTTCTGACATCTTGAGCTGGGATTAAAAAGAGGAGAGCTTTGGGGTAGTGGCCAGGTAAGGAGGTCATGGTCGGTCTGAACTGAAGAATAGGGTTGAATTAATTTACAAAAGGGTGCTGCCTATATACCAGGCTGCTGGGAGGAGCCTCAAGTTCCAGCCAGCACCTTTTTCACAAGAATATCCAGGTTACCACAAAAAGGATGGCACTGGCTTTCCATGGAAGTCAACCTGAGTTAAATTTACCTGTGCTCTATTACTTACTCTTTGGTTTTTGGTTCTCATGCTGTGGAAGTAAGTGGGCCTCTTCTGGCATCTCATGCTATTACTTGCTTTTCCCTGGGCTCCAAATTCTAGCTCATAAAAATGCAAGTTTTGGAGTTTCCTCTAAATGGTTAAGAGAAGAGCAAGCTGTCCAGAGTCAGAAGTTTGAAAAGTGTGGTGGATAATAGAGAAAACATGTCCATTTGAACCCCACTACAGAGGCTATATGGCCCCAAGAAGGAATGACGGTCAAGCAATTAAGTTTTCCTCTCAGTCCTCAGCTTGCCTCTGCATTCCGATTGGCTTTAGAGAACTGGCATCCATTCTGTACTATACAAACAGAAACTAATTTATTTGGAACAAGCAGCAAAATGAGAACTTTATTTGGTGCAGTCAGAGCTCCATTTAGTTCTGCTGCTACTCCCTCACTCTGCCTTTAATCACCCCCTTTCCATCTCTCCTCAATTAGTTAGAGGTCTCTTCCTAAAATCAGCAGTGTCTTAGCCTCTCTCCTCTCTTCCACTCCTTCCTGTTCTCATTTCTTTTAACTTTTAGTAAATATTTAGGTATAGTGCATCACAGTAAGTGCTATTTGGATACGAAGTTAACTTAAAAGATATTTCGATCCTTTAAGGATCTTAGAATCTTTTAGAGAACACACATGACTGAAGTACCTCAGCTGCACAGCCTATAGCCAGTTTCTTACGTAAAAGTAAGAATGCCAGCCTTAGGGCTGGCCAGTTAGCTCAGTTGATTAAAGCACAGTGTTATAACACCAAAGTCAAGAGTTCGGATCCCCGAACCGGCCAGCTGCCAAAAAAAAGAGAATGCCAGACTTAACCTATCCTTGCAGATAAGAGCCAGCTTTTATGATTACTAGCCCTAAATAATGGCACTAATCCTCACTCTTCCTTGGAGTGATGCTGGAAAGATGAAATCAGACACTTCAGATTAATTAAAAGAATCTAACATTGCCTGGCTCTGGAGCTCTGTTTGCCAAAAAAAGATTTGTAGATCTAACTCATGAAGACTCATTGCCTCACTTCTATTCTTTCTTGTTGCAGAGAGTAATTTCTTCTCCTTTCTCTCACTTCCTTTATCAAGAATATCAACCACTAAGTCCTATGCCAAATTCTCAGACCCACTTAGGACATGAGTTTCTACATGGCTTAATAGAAGAGAGATAATCAGGATTTCTTCCTCAGCCTTTCTGAGGTTTTTATTTAAATGCTCTCAGTGGTCAAAGGGCAGAAGCCCAAGCTAGCTGGGGAGAAGGGAGGACACCAGGAAGAGTATGTTTCTCATCCTTGGGAGGTATTCAGCCTAGCTCCTGCAGCCAAATTACAGCACCAGAGAACAATGTGATGCATTCCTGGGCAGGTCGGTGGGACCCTGGGCGCCTGGGCCTTGTGGAGAGAGGTGCCAGACACAGAGCTCTCCGTAAGCAATCCTACAGAGCCGCTCCCTGGGTGCAGAAATGAAATACGGGAGAGCTTCACATTACACAGAGACCTGTAGCTCACACCTGGTTATTGATGGCCTTGGTGGAGGCCTCTGCCCCCACCCTCCACTTGGGAACTGACTGCTACTACGGGGGTTGGGCATATTTGAAGCAATGTTGGAAAACAAAAAAGAGATGCTTCCTTTTCACTCTTTACCCTCCTGTCGGCCCTGAGACACCATGAGGATACATATACACACAATATGTGCGTATATAGACACACACATGGCTTCTCTCAGGCTGCACAGAAGCCCTAGACATCTCCCTCTCCCCAACAATAAAAAGCAACTAGATTTCGATCAAATCCTTCAAAAATCATACCAACAGGGTCCAGCTATAACTAAGGAATATTATAAAGTTCCGTTATCAACATGCAGGCAACTTTTTGGTTTGGGTACTGGTACTTCCCTAGAAGATGGCAGGGGAAGGATGGAGAAAGGAAATGGAGAGAAAAGATCAGCAGTGAAGAATTACCACCCAAGCAGAGTGGCTGAGACCATACAGTTTCTCAGGGTTGGTTCATGCTGGAAATAGTGAGATGCTTACCCTATGTGCTGTGAATGATAGAGCAGTCTCCTAGAGCTGCATGAAGTATAATTGCCGAGCATGCTTCTCATGACCTGTTTTTTTGTTTGTTTGTTTGTTTTCTTAAAGATGACTGGGAAGGGGATCTTAACCCTTGACTTGGTGTTATCAGCACCACACTCTCCCAAGTGAGCCACAGGCCGGCCCTAACTGTTATTGTTTTTAACTCTTACTGGGTTAGAAACCATGATAGCTTTGGATTCCAGGAATGATCTCCATAAGACTGAGGCACTGGAAGAGACCAAGCAGTGGCTTTACGAGGGTAAATATGCCACAGTTGCTGCACTGAACTGAGATTTCCCAGAAGCTGTTATTCTCTTTGGGTGATTGGCAGGTTTCAGGCAATAGCCAGTGAGATGTCAGTAACATGTCTGTCCCTGATGGTAAAAGGGATAGAACAGAAAGGGTTTATAAGCTCATTTTCCCACTTCCAATTCATGGCTTAAATTATCTCTGAGTATCTTTGTGGCTATTCCTCATTTACTTAAGATATTTTAGTCATCCTGGATTTGAGAATGCAAGGTCAGCATTCTTCCCTTATCCCCCAAACTAAACTACCCTGGCTTAAAAATTGCCTTTGCTCACTTCCATTCTGCCTATGAGTCTATGGATAGAGCAGCTGGACATGGAAATTCTCTTTCTTTGACTAAAGGAGCCAAAACCTGGTGACTTCAACACTACCATCCCCTATAAGCAGCCCTGACCAAATGGAAAGGCTAAGCTGAGTGAAGAAAAAAGGAAGACAGTTTTATCCACAGCTGTCCTATTTAGCAACTTCCAAGGTGGGCTTCCCCAAGAATAACAATAATGTTCATAGAACCTTTTTTATTTATAAAACGCTTTAGCATATATATAATCCTCACAATAACCCTGTGAAGTAGGGGTTACTCTCATTTTACAGATGCAACACAGAGAAATTCAGTGATTTATCAAAAGTCGAAAGACACTCACACGGGCCGGCCCCGTGGCTCACTCGGAAGGGTGTGGTGCTGGTAGCGCCGCAGGTTTGGATCCTATATAGGGATGGCCGGTACACTCCCTGGCTGAGCGTGGTGCGGACAACACCAAGCCGAGGGTTGCATTCCCCTTACCGGTCAAAAAAAAAAAAAAAAGACACTCACACAAGGTGAGTGGCTCAGCCAGAACTCAAACCTAGGTCTTCTGACTTCAAATCCTGTGTACTTGCCTCAAAGCCTCAGGATGATCAAGGTTGGGGATGCCAAGTCCCAGCACCTTCAGAACAGAAATTGACACAAAATATTCAAGCCCAACAGGAGTCCTAAGACTGCCAAGAGAGTATATCTGATCAGAAGAACAGCCTAGGCCTTCACGAACCTCATTAACAAATCCCCTTTTTGCCATTTCTGACACTATCACCACCACCACCAAGTGGTCACTATAAAAAGTATTCCACATCCAAACAATCTGGCTCCTAGTTCTATTTCTTTTTTCTTCTTCACATTAACATTTAAAACTTTTGCTTTAATTTCATCTAGTTCTTTTAAAGTGATGTGAAATGCATAGACAGATTAGAAGTAGTCATGAGAAGCCATAAGGGGAAATTATTAAGGCTTTGGGCTTTTAAAGTATTTATTAGAATTTGCTTTGAGACTTCACTCTTTTTAAAAATGCTGTCAACTCCTGGGTTAGGAAACCAAGAACAGGGAATAAGAGTGGTAAGAAACTGTTCTATCCTAAGCCAGATGCCTATTCGTGTCCTAGTAAAGGTGCCAGGACCTTTAAGTAGAAGAGACAAGCAATCCAGCTACATGAAGGCAGTGGGTATCTAACCTGCAAAGAAACCCTCGTGAGATGAGACAGACAACAGATTCTCACATGATTGAAAAACAAAAACAGTTTCTGCTCTCAAGCCCTTCTCCCACCCTCATTCAAAATCTGGACCTCTGTTTAGGTGCAAGACAGTGAGAAAAAGCAGTTCGAAGAGACGATGTATACAAGGGTAACCCTTCACTGTTCAGTCCTGGAATGCATTACGTTACAGATGCATAAGCCCTTGCATATCCTACCCATCCCACTCCTGCACCCCAACTGTGAAGGCAGAAGGGAAAACTGCAGGAACACAATGTTCATCAATCATAGCCCTGGGAAGCTACAGCTCCCTGACCTGGGCCCCTGCTTGAGCTAGGGGACGAACACCTTATGAAAACAGTCTACCTACAGTCAGAATTTCTCCCACAGCAAACCTTACTTTTTGGTCCATCGATCTTGGCTCTCACTGCTCTCCCAGCTTCCCACCCCCACTGCCTCCGCATGTGGGCTCAGAAGTCATCATCTAAAGAATTCCATTGCTCACCTCCTGCATAGCAGCACAGCCCCATGAGGCCACACACCAGATGGAGGGGATAAAAGTACGAGGTCATGGCTTCTAGCAAGAGGCTTTTTCTTAAACTAACCCTGACTCCTAGAAAAGAGGCAGAGCAGGAAAGTGTCGGGTGAGCTGCTGACGACAGCAGCTTCATAGGTCTCGTGTAAAAAGGAAGGAAAAAGCTAACTTGGCTTTTAGTGGAAATTTCCCTACTCCCATCTCCAGGTCTCAGGTCTACTTGTTAAAGGTGTCTGACTAGAATGCAGAGATTGTCCAACTAGAGGGTTAAGTCCTTACCAATTGCAGGGACCTTTTTAGCAGGCTGCCACATACATGCTGATGGGGAGGCCAAGCCTGAACACATGGCCCTGTTTCTCTAGGAATGTAACTACAAAGTAAAAGGAAATAGTATGGAAGGTGGACTAGAACTCTGGAAAACGGAAAAGGTCATCAGTAGGCTTTCAAAATGTCTGTGTATAATAAACAAAGACAAGGGGATGTAGGAAGATCACCATTCCCAGGATCATTATGCTTGTTAGATAACATTGTACAGAAGCAACAATTAAAAAGAAACAAAACGGTGTAATGGATTGGACTGGAAAACAAGTTTCAGAATAAAGGAATCAGGTAAATGAGATTAATCAGAGATAGCTTTCTATAGGAGGTGAATTTGAGTTGGATTTTTAAAAGATAAAGTATAAAGTATGAACTGGTTGAGGGCAGTGGAGAAGGCATTCTAAATAGAAGGAACTGGTATGTGCTGAAATGGTATATTGCAAGAATGTGCAATGAAAGGAATTTCAAGCAAGTACACATTATATACACTGAGAATATAAAGAAATTAGAATGCTGAGGTCAAGGCTTAAAAAATTTGAGGTGAGGCGGGCCGGCCCTGTGGTGCACTAGAGAGTGCGCCGCTTGGGAGCATGGCGGCGCTCCCGCTGAGGGTTCGGATCCCATGTGGAGACCGGTTCCCGCTCACTGGCTGAGCGCGGTGCGGGCGCAACACCAAGGGTTGCGATCCCGTTGCCGGCCCCCGGTACGGGCGCGACACTGAGGGTTGCGATCCCGTTACCGGTCAGTAAAAAAGACAAAAAGGAAAAAAAAAAAATTTGAGGTGACTGTATGTACCTAGACTGTCAAATGATTCAGAGTCCCCTATATAACCACATAGCATCTTTTTTTTTTTTTTTTTAAAAGATGACCGGTAAGGGGATCTTAACCCTTGACTTGGTGGTGTCAGCACCACGCTCAGCCAGTGAGCCAACCGGCCATCCCTATATGGGATCCGAACCCGTGGCCTTGGTGCTATCAGCACCACACTCTCCCGAGTGAGCCACAGGCCGGCCCCACATAGCATCTTGATGTATGTCAGTAAACACCAGGGCACCTATGGGGAAAAGTACAAGTATGAGTCCATTTGTTATGGATTCAGGGACTAAAAGAGATCTACACTGTAAAGCCTCCCAAAATGCTAAGTATCATTAACTATAGCTCCTTATCACTTGACACTCTGAGCTAAGAGATATAAAATAGCCTATCCAGAACTGTGATGCATTAATGTAGGCTTACAGGTCCAGAACCCAGCATAAATCAAGCCAAAACCTTAAGAAATTAGAATGTGAAAAGGAATAATTTAAAATAGAAAATACATGCTTCTTTCTCTCCCTCCCAACCTTAAAACTTGACTGGTCCCCGATATTCTATTTGGTATATTGGACTTTGGTGTCTAGCAGATTCATCATATCTGAGGCCATAGTGAATAGGAGGAGAACTACAGGATGCTAGAGCAGCAGCTAAAGACAGGAGATAAATTTTGATTTCATGATCACCACTTAGGTGTCTGGTTTCTTGCATTTGCTGAAGGTAAAAATGGCTATTTGCTATATTTTCTATCATATTTCTTAACCAAACTTCCCTAATTTCTGAGGACAAAAATCACAAGGGCAACCCTGTTCTTCCACAGCAGTTTCCTGGTGCTACTTTCAGGAACAATGTTGGATTGTGAGTCTGATCAGTGTGGTACTGAGCATATACATTTTTGTACACTAAATAAGCCAAAAGGTGAGCAGTATCCCAGTTTTCTGCTTTACTTAACTAATACAATTTGGTGCTGGAAGGGAGGTAGCCACTTAACCGTGATAACGTTTATTGGTATCTTCTTAGGATCTCCCCCTTCACCCCACAGGGCAGTTTATAAAAGGTGATTTTTGAAACCTTTCACAAAAGAAAAGCTCAAGGGTTTACATTCAGCTGTGACACCACTATGAATTCATTAAGAAGCATGTTTCAGGTTGCACTATAATTTGCCTATGTAACATAAACCCATGGAATCTGACATAAGCTGATTGCTCATGCTGGTTATTTTATTTACATTTCTGAATAGAAGGGATTTCAATACTCATAAAATATCTAACTGACTTATTATTTTTCAACTGTTCTCCCAGAGCAGCTATTATAAAATAGGCATAGAGACAGAGGTCTCAACTTGTATGCCTAGTTAAGCAACGAGGGAAAAGTTATTGCTCAAAAAGCAATTTAAAAAATTTAATATGGAGCTTGAGGCCAAACAAAAGATACAGTTACTCTAAATGCCATCTGAAAGATAAAAGTTAAAAACAAACAAACAAACAAACAAACAAACAAAAAACGTTAAGCAACTGTGTTCATTATCTTCATCCAAGTCCTATGGGAGTATGTAGTAGCTTTGCAGCAATGCTAGCACGGCTGGAGTTTGCTTAAGTCTTTCTCTGGAGACCTAATGTTAGAAGACACAGTTGCTAGTAGTATAAGCAGGAACACAGGTGAATGGATGAGAGTGGGCTCCCTACCACCCAGAAATATGAATGTGCCTCCTTACCAACATGCTACAAATTAGACTTCTGAATTAGGAGATTCCATTATGCACCTAATTCAGTATGTGGAGATGTATATTCTGTTAACCTACTCAAAGAAAAATAATTTCTGCTTATTCCAGTAGGTGTGGCAAACTCAAACGGATTGCTAGAGAAATAACAGCCACCAGTAAATTCCAAAGCCTAATCCTTTGTCTTCTGCCTCCATGTCATTGTTCAAATTGTCTTACTTCCTTTCTTCTGCTGCAACACTGAATTAAATCAGTATATTCTTCAACCTTCTAGTACAACCCTGGTCCTACTCTTCTACTCCATATACTTTCATCATTTTATCATATTTATTGATTACATGCCTAATTTGTATAACCTCCTCAAGGACAGGTCTGTGCCTATTCTAAAATATGTATTCCAAGGTCAATCCCCAGTGATTCAGTTAGTACATATTACCTGACTGAGACAGCCCAACAAAGATAGGAAATATTTTTCAGTTACCTAGAGAGAAAGTAATCTTGGTGGTTCCCCCTGTAAAGAGGTAGAATTGTCAAGGATTCAGAATTGATCAGCAAAACTCAGTTTGGAAGAGAGAGCAAAGAAACTTATTTTAGTACCTTAGCCCAACATCCTTCTATTTAGTTTTCAAATTTACATGATATGTGCCTATTTTCAGAACCAGTGACTATAGGATGCAGCTTTGACATTAACAAGTGAGCTCTGGGAAATTCTGGATGGCTCTTTCCTGCTCTATCTCACACGTCCAGAGTCAAGTAATGTTGATCCTAACCCTTAGTATACATTCTACTTCACAATGACATCATACTATTTCATTTTCAAAACCAGGATGGCCCTTAGTCCTTACTAGGAATGAGAGGATATAAAAGAGGATGATGAAATGTATGAGTATGGAGGCTTTTGTCTTATGGCAGTTACTATGTGAACCTGAGGTGAGACATTTATTACTTAAATTTATAATTGCACAGCTCTTCATTTTTTGATAAATTCTAAACTATTCATATGGACATTATAATGAATACCACTATTCATAAGAACATGAACTTCGGGAGATGAAAGTCCTCCATGTTGCATATTTGAAAAAAAATAACATTAAGACACCTCTTTCTATATTTTCTTGTTCGACTTAAAGGAATCCTAACCAAATAAATCCTTCTGAAAAGAGGGATTCTCTGATTCCAGACTGACTTTTT
Organism: Galeopterus variegatus; assembly: GCF_000696425.1. NCBI lineage: Eukaryota > Metazoa > Chordata > Mammalia > Dermoptera > Cynocephalidae > Galeopterus > Galeopterus variegatus. The sequence continues at coordinate 65,047 of NW_007727526.1, forward strand.
AGGTCACTATTTTTATGGGAGGCACTTGAAAATAACTCATCAGTCACTTCCAGTCAAATGAATGAATGTGTGAAGATGAACTAATCTGTTGTGGTAGTAGCCTCTACCTTAATACTAATACAATTTCATACTTATCTCAACTCCCTACCACAAGACTATGAACTACTTGTAAACAGGGACTGTATTTTATACTTCATAAAGGTACCCAATAAATATTTGTTCTTTGAATGAATTAATTAACAAATAAATCCATTAGTATTAACGCCTTAATACAATGAATTCAAAACTCAAAGACCTATATAGTATGTTATAGAACAATCATTACCATATTATAGCATGTTATAGAACAATAGTTACAATATTTTTAAATGCTGAGGCTCTTTAAAACCTAAACTTTGAAAACAAGATAAGCTCTACTAGAGTCCTTCCATTCAATAAGTCAATACTGAAAGAAGACTCTTTTCAGGGTATCCAGGACTCTCTGAATTGCATGTTCTAGTGCAGTTTTTTGTGTTTTTGTTTTGTCTAGTGTTTTGTTTTGTTTTTCAAAGGTGGTATTACAATAGCTAAAATACACCAAGAGCAAATTAGTAAGAAAAGTTGTCACAGCCAGGGCTTAGTTAAATTAGAATCCCTGGACTCCCAATAAGGGCTAAACCCTCAAAGGGATCAGAGTCAAGTAAATAAAAAATCCAGCTGAATTTTATCAGAGGGCAAAGTTTCAACTTTGAGTACCCCAGCAACCAGAGATGAATTATGCATAAGATTAGTAAAGTGCCTTCATCCACACCCCAGCCAGAGAACATTTTTCTATCTCACTGTAACAGAAGGAAAAACAGCAATGTATTTGCCTGCCAAGAACAGCTGTGGCTGTACTCTAGATAGGAGTCTAACAACACTGAGGGATTAAAACTTAATTGTAAAGCTGCTGCTACCTGGGAGTAAAAGCTTGAACTCTGGCTTCAGAAAGAAATTGGGACTCTGGCACATTGAATAGATGAGAACAAGAGCTGGCATGTTCCTAACAAAGAGTGTGAGAATATGCTCCCTCCTTAAATTCTGCCTCAAACTGCTTCTTTCTTTGTGTGTCATATTGGTCATATGCAAGGATGCTTAATGGAAATACAGCCTTTTTCTTCTTTCTTTCCCTCCTCCCTTCCTCCCTTTTTAAAGAATTGAAGCCCTGAATAGAAGAAATAGCTCTTTTCTGTACTTTGAACAGTACACACAAGTTTTATTTCTAGAATGCTGGAAATTACAGGATGAAGTCAGAATTTTCTGAGTATCAGTTCTCGTAATTTTGTTGAGCGTCAAACGAAACCCAAATAACTTCTTTTCTTGAAGCCAGCTACTGTCAAGATGAGCCTAAGACAATATTATTTTTTTTACAGTATGAATACAATTTTATTTTTTCCTCAAATTCAGATAGAATAAAATTAAAACCCAATCTTTTGTTTTTCATGTCCGGCAACGGATCGCAACCCTCAGTGTCGCCCCCGTACCGGACCGGGACCGGCAACGGGATCGCAACCCTCGGCGTCACGCCCGCACCTCGCTCAGCCAGTGAGCGGGAACCGGTCTGTATGTGGGATCTGAACCCTCGGCGGGAGCGCCGCCGCGCTCTCAAGCGGCGCACTGTAGCAGTGCGCCACCGGGCCGGCCCCAAAACAATCTTTTATTGAGGCCTCATCAGCATTAAGGAACACACCCAAGTTTCCTACCTATTGATAAAACTACTAGAAGTACATCCACTACCTAAAATTCCCACTTTAGGAAAAAAAAAACCACAAAAATCCCACAAGTTATGGTATTTTAGATGAAACATTTATTCTTTTCAGTTAAACTTTCCTCTTTAATCCTCTGCAAACATACATTTATGCTTTATATTAAAACTTTTTTTTAACACAATTTTAGAGTCAATTAAATTCCCTCTGTATCCTTATAAACCAGGGCCTACTGTTTCTTTAGTATTACTGTACCTTTTAGGCAGTTAGAGAGGCTGAAGTCTATTAAAGACTTCAGTTATGTATGTGATGTAAATGGACAAACAGCAGTTCTTTAAGTGGCTAACTAGCAAGAAGAGAATAAAACTGGAGTGAACCAGTTTGAAAGACAGAAAAGCAAAGGTATATTCTTTATTTTAAAGCATCAGAGTCATCAAATAGGCTTATAGTGTGAAGAGCATGCAGCTTATTTGTCTCCTGGTGTCTTTGCCTTTGCAGTAAGCATTTCTCCAAGCTAAGTGCCCTTTCTATTTTTCTGACAATTTACATCAGCCTCTTCATTTAGAACTCTTCTCCAAATTCCACTCTTATAGGAAGGAAGACTTCTCTAGCAAAGCCACTTGACTATCACCACTCCATCATTCTATGTCCCCTTAGCACTACTGTATCTGGTTTGAAATTTATTTGTTTGTACTTGTTTTGGTATAAGTTTGAAGTGATATATTATTGAAACCAAAATATATATTATGACTAAAAGTAATAGGCTACCTTATTTACTATGTAATTTTAGGCATAATACTTAACTTTGATGATTCAAACTTCCCATCTATAAACGCTGGAAGATTACAATCTGTCCTCCAGTGGCTCCAGTTAAGAATAAATGGGAATATAAGTATCAACTCTTAAAAAAAGAACTAACTGAAGTCCCAGTTACTCTTGGTTTAGAATTGTAATTTATTAAGCAGTCTTACTAATTTAGTTCTTTTGAGATTTAGAAATTTGATTGGTAGGGGACAGGAGCAAAACTCCACTCAAGAAAAAAGCTAAAAACTATTCCTCAAGATTATAATTTTCTTCTGCATCCCATTATTCTCTCCATCTGGAGGACCTGCTGGCTCTGCAAAAGACAAAGATGTTTTCTAAGACAAGATCAGTAGGTTTCCTAATGTGAATTTTAATATCACTAGTATAATACTAGTATAATTTGAAATGAGAAAGTTAAATCAACACCTAAGCACAGCTCTTCTAAAAACTGCTAAGCAATCCATGTATCCCAAGTGCTAATGATTTATTGCTAATTAAGCAATAAATATGTTAGTAGCAGTTAGTAACAGGATGTCCTAAACAGTAGCACTGAGACTTTTCACAGTAGTGGGAGAAGAGACTTTTCTGAGGGGCAAAAGATGATTAGATATATTACCAAACAAATTCAGAGAGAATTTTTGAGGTTCATACTTGAAAGGCATATGTTAATAGGAAAAGGGTACTCTCCACAAAGTTCAAAACTGAATTAAGTCCTGGGGAAAGGATATAGACATGCATTAAAAAGTACATTGTCCTAACTTTTATTCTTTTTTTTTTTCCTTTTAAAAAGAAAAGTTCAGTACTTAGAAAATTTGTATAAGAAATAAAATTTGCAATTTTATAATTTTCTCAGTCTATTCTTTTTGGATAACAATAAGGATGAAGCATGAGAAATACCTTTATAGGAAATACCTTTATAGAAATATAAATACCTTTATAAAAAACATCTTTTCTCTTGCTACAAATATCTCAGTTAATAAAGAAAATCAACATTGGATATGCCAGACTATTCAAATAAAGATTTTAGAGGCACTAACAATGGAACAAAAATGAACACATTTAAAAATTTTGACCTATTACACAATAGGCTCATTTTATTATCTGTGTAGTCTCTGAGAAACAGCTCAGTTGTTTTACTGTGGGAATAGCATGGTTACAGGACAATATTTTAGGAGAATATAAGCTTAATTACAACTCAAAATGTTTTAAAAATTTTATCAGTTCTTAGGAACTAAAGAAGTCATAGCTTTGAAAACTAATCTATTTCAAAGTGAAGAAACTTTATTTTTTATTTATTTATTTTTAAATTTTATTTTGTCGATCAGTTTAATTTTTTGAATGTGGCCCTATGTATTTAATAAAGAGGCATACAACTATCACAGGCTTTTAGCATTAATGAATGAAATCAGATGGAGAATGTTAAAGATCTTTCACCTACGAACAGTTTTCATGTCACTGGTTATGACAATGGAAACCTAAGAACTTTTAAAAGCAATCATGTATTTTCCTACTGGTATATATCAATATGTAGTTATAATTATCTATCAACTCTGCTAGTTCTGAAGATGATCTCTGCCCTAGAAAAAATAATGAGAACAGTGCACAAACCTTCCCAAAAGTTTTGCTCAGTATTCAGTAAAAAATACTTGGCATTTATATCTGCTTATTATTTTTAAAAATGTAATTTGGGGAGAAAGATTTTAATTATTTTTGGGAAGGGGCTGAAGAAACCCCAATGAGACACTCTGTAGAGAGGTCCTTTGTTAGTGTAACATCTGACCTTCTATATCTTTAGAAATCATGCAACTTGGCTAATGCAGTCCTTAAAGAATTAATCAAGGGGCCGGCCCGGTGGCGCACTGCGCTAGTGCGCCGCTTGGGAAGCGCGGCAGCGCTCCCGTCGAGGGTTCGGATCCCACATACAGACCGGTTCCCGCTCACTGGCTGAGCGAGGCGCGGGGGCAACACCGAGGGTTGCGATCCCGTTGCCGGTCCCTGGTCCGGTACGGGGGCAACACTGAGGGTTGCGATCCGTTGCCGGACATGGAAAAAGACAAAAAAAAAAAAAAAAAAAATTAATCAAGCAGATTGTAAGGCCCTGGTTACAGTGGAGCCAGCCAATTACGAGTTGCTCAGAAATTCATCATTGGCATGTCCAACCACATTTTCCCACATAAAGATTAGTAGAAATATGTGGAAACAGGGCTCATTCCCATCCCGGCACAGCTACAATATGTGTTCAGTGAAACAAATTTCAACAAAGTTTTCCCTTAGTAAAACAAACAATTTATTTGGCAATCTTTTTTATCCCTATCTTTACCCATAACACCTTCTTCTGCCAACACTGCAAAGACTGCCCTACTTATTAAAACCCAACTAGGAACTTTTATATTCAAACACACTTCTGAATTCAGAGCACTAAAGCTACATGCCACAAGCCTTAATTCATCAGTAAGTTAGTGAAATCCCCAAAGACCATCTTTAAGTCTTTTCACTGTTGTGATAACACTCTCCCAAACCTTACTAAGAAGAAAGTTTTCTTGCAAGAGAGAAAAGAAAGGGGCCAGAGTAGATGATTGTTTCTCTACGGAGAAGGCAGTGCTGATCTTAAATAAAGACGCTCCTTTCAGATAAGCAGAATCAGATTCCAGTTCAGTTGGTTTGCTGGCTACCCTTACTTTGAACTTTCATATTTAACCCAGCAGGCTTCAAAGCAGGTGAGAAAATGACCTACCACTTAAAAGCAATTTTTCCTTTTTCAGGAATTCTGGCCTTGGAGAATATCAGCTCTGATATCAGCACATTCCACATCTCCAGGGATTTATGCAACTTTTTTTCATTGTTCTATGTCTAATGTCAGACTAGGTTTTCATCTCAGCTGGAGAAAAATGAGAGGGAAAAAATTTCTAACTTGCTGAAAATGAAATCTTATTCCATATAGCCTCATACCATGCAGAAGAAGAGGCACTAAAACCACTAAATTATTCTAGTTCATTCCCTTCCATTAACCAAAATCTGATGTACAGTGAAAATTATTAAAAATCATTAATCCCCATTAAGCCAGTGCCTGGCTTCACAAAAAAGTGATTTTTGTAACAAACACATTTTTAAAATTCAAATTGAGTTTGCTGTAGCATGTGAGCCAATACAAAAAGATATGAGATGAGGAAGAGACAATGATAACAATGAGGAAATTTTCTTAAATTGCTTTGCCTTACTAAATAGAAGAGCAAGTATGTTTCAAAGATTCCTCATCAATTTCTACCTTATTTAGCCATCAAATATCTGACTTAATCAAAAATCCTAACATAGGCAGTTTGCAACTTATCAACAGCTCTGTTCTTTAAAGCAGTTTGCCAGTGCCTGGAACTTGAAACATTTCTCCACCTTCTGTGGTTCACATATGCATAACGTACCAGAAGTATAGTACTAACAGTATTGTTTAAATGACACCCAACCACCACTTATACTAAAATTTTTATGGGAAAATGCATTCTGAGCCTCCTGTTAAGACATCTCTTCTCCAAATGTGAAGGGGGTAGAGTTTCCCACTATAGCCATACTTTGGAGATGATGATGACAATAACAGCAGAAATAATAGCTAATATTCACCTTGTTTTTACTGTGGGCAGATACAGTTCCACACACTTGATATATTGTAAACTCACTTAACCCTCATCAAAACATATGAGGTAGTACTATTCTCATTTTACAATTAAGGGTAGAAAAGGTTAAATAACTTACCTGAGATTGCAGAGCCAATAACTGTCCGGGCTTGGATTCAAAGCTAAGCAGTCTGCCTCCAGAGTCTATGCTCATAGCACTGCAATGCTGTCTCTTCTCCACCTTAATAAGGTGGTACTATTCAGGTGTTCTAAATTCCTCATATTGGGGAAACAGCAGAGCTTCTCAAGCTTTAAATGTGCATATAGGATCACCTGGGGATCTTGTTAAAATGCAGATTCTGATTCAGGAGGTCTGGAGTGATGCCTGAGGTTCTACGTTTTCAACAAGCTCCTGGGTGACTATGGTGCTCCTAAAGCATAGATCACACTTTATGAAGTGGTGAAGAAGTAGAATTTGAGCCTCTAGTGCCTTTTCTGTTTGTCTGCTTGTCGAGGCATTATACGTTGTGTTTATAAGTTAGAGACTGCCCATACTGTAATCATTTTTCATTAACTCTTAATGGAACCTACCTTTGGAACTGCTCACATCAAATACTTAGCTTCTAGAAGTTTAAAATGTACATGTAAAGGTCACAAGGATAAAACGTGGCTATAACAGTTCACTGTCAGGCACATTTTTAACACTATATACCACCAACTATACAGATACCAAAAGGTAGTGAATAAAAGCTTGTTTATTGTTCATCAGCTAGAAATACAATATACCAATAACGTTTGGTCTAAAAAGACACTTCCACTTAAAAATAAGTAATTATTCATTCTCAGAGTCTGCTAGAGGAGTGCTGAGGAACTAATGCTATGTAATCTTAAAGGCTCTTCTGGTGCCATTACTGATCTCTTGGGTAAAGGCAGACACAATATACTAACATTGATGGATAGAGCATACAGTGAGAACACTCTACATTAATTTTAGCCAGTACTTCATGGAAACATACTAATAACAGTTGTTACACATCTACGCCAGATTCTAGATTTTCCTCCTTCCTACCCTACTGCCCTGAGAAAAACCCAAAAATCATCTCTCCCATTGCTTGCCTGTGATCTCAAATACACAGTTGCACTCTTTTCCCCCAGCCGTTAAACGGATGGGTTTCCCTTTCTAGTCCATGTTTTCTTTTCCATGCCAGATTACAAAGCAAGATCATTTCAGTTTAGGATGCACTCATTCACCTATCAGCACCATTGCAAACAATAGTTATGGTATGATCACTAAGCTTCCTTTTTACACTAAAAAAAAAAAAAAAAAAAAAAAAAAAAGAATAGTCTGTTTCCAACCCAAATATCTATACTTCCTGAACAACAGTGGAAAGTCATTCTTCTTGAAGCTTAACCCAGAATCAAGTGCAGACTCACACTCCTAGGCCTCCAGACAGTTGCAGCTTAACACATTATACAGTTGACTTTCAGGGAAGAAGGGAAACCAGTACTCTTACCACGGATGCCAGAAGAAAGCCAACTAATCTTTAAGGCACCAAATAAACTATTGTTAAGGCAGGAAAAGAAATTGTGAGGAAATATGGAGCTAAAATGGAGGCATATAAAGAAAAATACAGAAAATACACTATCAAGTAAGGACTAGTTTTTCTATGGTTGTCAGGACTTTTATATTTGGGAATATAATAAATCAGCATTTTCTTTTTGGGTTTTAACTCTTATTATCTGGTAAAAATGCAAAGATGTACAAGAGAGGTGCATTTTTTTAAATGCTTGGAAACTTAAAGGGAATTATCTTTGGTAATTTTACTTTCAGCCAGTAACATTAATTAATAAGTTTACATAGAAGAGTAAATAGTCATGGGATACCTTCTCTAATGTCAGTCCTCAGGTACTTCCTAGATCAGGAAATGGGGAAGCAGTTCAAAACTAAAGGGTAAAAAAGAAAATAAAGGTCTATACATGGTTTTATACCCAAGATTGGGGAAGATCAATAAGAATATGCAGACACAATTGGGAGAATCTTTGAGTACAGAGGCACATTCTGTACCCAGGGCAAATGTCCCATCTGTCCTATCTTACTTACTTATTCTCCATCTTAGTTGCATTCTTGAATTTAAAATTCAGTAAATTGTTAGAACTAATGATTTCATTTAAATAAAATCAAAAGTCTTGTTTACAAAATGGGGAATTTTTTTAAATGCCAAAGAAAATGCATTAATGATAAAAAATAGCTGGATTATTCTTTAGCTAGTAACAAGAGCTATGTTTATCACCAAAAGTGATCTACAAGGAACAACTTTATAATGTTATAGCATTGTATTCTTTAAACTTTTAAGCAACAGAAGTATAGCTCAAATTGCCAAAGACTTGGGTTTGACATATTTATGACAGCAACTTTACAAATCAACTCCTGCAATTTACTATAACAAATATCTCCCACAGCTCAACTGGGTTAATACAAACAGATCAGAGAGAGTTTCTTGTGTGTTTTACAAATACTCTACACAAGTCCTTGAGATCACACTTACAGCTTTAGCAAAAACACCCATGATTTCAGGAAACTGGTGTGTGAGAAGGGCTATCATTGCTGTAGAAGAACACAGTCCTGCTGTGAAATGAATGAAAAAAGGAAGCTCCTTCTTTGGGTAAACAGAAACATGATGAAAGGCTGCAAGGGACAGAAAGTAGAAATGAATTTTATTTCAGAATACAGTGTAAACCAATCTTAATATTTTCAAATGAAATCTATTTTTATAAACTAAAAAGAAGCTGGCCAGTTAGCTCAGTTGGTTAAGAGTGTGATGTTGATAACATGAAGGCCCAGGGTTCAATCCCTGTACTGGACAGAAAAAAAAAAACAAAACTAAAAAGTAAAATGTTTTTTTTAAAAAAAAGAATAAAAAGACTCTGGCCAAGCAAGGTAGAAGAAACTTATCCATTATTTACTCCAGCATCAACAACCTATCTACACACTCAGATGATTGTGCTAGGGTCTGAAAATAGGATGGCACTATGGGAGAGAACACTAACTATAAATTCATGCTGAGGTGGTTTTGAAAAAGAGCTTTGTCCCTTAATAGTTTGTGATCTTGAGTAAGTTGATAAACCCTATAAAAGTTGCTATGGAGTTGTTATGATGAACACTGTAAGTGCTTAATAAATGTGAGTTGTTATTAATTCTTGTACTTTGGGAGATCTGAGACTAGTATAAGGAGACAGACATGTTATTAGAGATTTCCCAGAACCATCAGTAAATAATTTTACCCAATTATTAATGTGTTCTATATGTGGCATTTCATTGAGCACCGTAAAAATTGAACTAGAAAACCAAAACCCTAGGTTTCTGGTCATAAATGAAGTCCTTTGTATTACTTTACCATATTTACACATTTACTCAGGTATTATTTTTCTAGTGATTGAGTTATATTATTATCAATTGTATTCAAGTATTTATATTTTATTTGAAATTTAAAAATACTTGAGTAACAATACTGAGATGAGCCTATGACCATGCCTGACAGGCAGTACATAGATGCTCAATAAATGTGCTATTCTGGGACTTCATTAGTCCAGGAAGTTGACTGCTCAGGGCTGGACACTAAACCAGGAATTCCTGATGTAATATCCTGCACTGGTAAGGGATGACTAACTTAGTGCTGAGCCAAGGCCAGCTATAAATTTCACTTTTTAAAACAGTGATTCACAGAAAAGATTATACCTAGGCTTCATTCAATAGCTATGATATTTTATGTCTTATACTATATTCAAAAAGTATATACCAAAAACCAAACTCATTAAAAATCTAGAAAATTTCTAGAGCCTTGAGCCATGTTTAAAATAAAAGCTCAGTTGGTTAGAGCACAGTGCTATAACACCAAGGTCAAGGGTTTGGATCCCCATACCAGCCAGCTGCAAAAATAAATAAATAAATAAAAATAAAAATGATGTAAAAGCACACCAGAACTAAATTTCTTAAAAGTTAAAAATATTAGAAACTATAGAGAACACTGTGCTTTCAGCGCCCCCAAATCCAGCAGTCCCTTTTACCCTGTCCCTCAGCCATGAGAAGCCAACTACTTCTTCCTGACTTCAAACCAGGAGAAACAAATCCTGGTATTTGAGAAGACAAGGAATACATATAAGACAGCAAAATTAATAATATCAGCTAAACTGTATAGCATTTTATGTTTTATAAAGTGCTTTAATGTATATTAGCTCATTTGATTTTTTTCAATAACCTTAAGAGATACATAGTATTATTCCCACTTTGTAAGGTAGAAATTGCATAGCTTTAGTAAGAAAATTTCCTAAAATATAAGATTTTTATACTGTAGGAGAGACCTAATTATTTCATTTTGGATTACTTTCTGTAGTTTCATTTGTCAGTCGATGTTTGGCTAATACATCAATATAATGTATGACTGACTAGTACAGAAACACTCCCTTGGAACAAAAGTTCAAATTTCATCACTGGCTTGTAGAGAAAAATTTATCACGAGGCATAAAAGACAGCTAAATAGCTATGTGAACTAAGGGAATAGTTCAAGTCTGAACTTATGAGGTCCATAAGCAAATTCCAGAATGCTGTAAGTCATATCAAGGTTGAAGGAGAATTAAAAACAAAAATCATTAAATACTCCTGGATATTAGAACACCACATTATTAAAAAAAAAATTGTTCATTCTACCATAGTCAGAGACAGAAAAAATACTCTAAGAACATACAATAGAACCAACACCTCCCCTGCCCAGCATAGCAATCCTTCCCTATCTCCTCGAGTTTTCACTCTATATAGAGTTAGAATTAATAAAGCAAAAAAGCAAATTGTTTGCCAAAAAGCAAACTGTTTGGTCTTGTAGCTATGCTCTGACAACATAATAATAATAATCCTGATTTTATTCATATTACTATGTAAAATTGGCCTTATATTAGATAACCTTTGTAATGACTAATAAAGAGGGGCATTGTTTTAGGCTAAATATATTAGCCTAATATAATATACTCTGGCATATCAATGTTCCATAATTAAAGATCCATTCCTTTGCCTTAAATATCCTTGTTCCTGTTAACATGGAAAAACAACAAGAAAAACTACCACCACCACCCTAGGAAGAAAAATAAAATTTCTTCCATTAATGATCTCCTAATTGCCAGAGTCAAAGGATTCTTCTCAGTAATTACCTTACCTAATATCACAGATACTCCTTGTCACTTGGAAATTTATTCTTCCATTTAGCTTCTAGGATATTTAGTTCTGGTTCTTATTCTCTCTGACCACTTCTTCACTGAATATTCAACATTTTTCCTGCCATTTGTTCCTTAGACATTTTTGTGGCCCCATGGTTCCATCCTTAGTTCACTTCTTATTCTACACAGTTTCCCTTAGTGATCTCATTCATGCCTACGACTTCCTTTGCTACCCCAAGTCTGATTTGTGAGATGGAGAGAGAGAGAGATATCAGGACTCCAGGCAATTTTGTTTACATAACTTGATCCTGTCCCTAGGCCACAGCTAACTGGATCAGGAATGAACACCTGGATAAATCTGATTCTCTCTCCCGGAAGTTTCAGAATTGGGATTGAAATATTATTCATTCTGTATGGTTTGCCTGAACTGATGACAGGTAAACACAGAACAGGAGGAGCATCAACTTAGGCCACATGAGTGTCTATGAAGGGAAAGCCAAACTGCAAAGAAAAGGGTGTAAGAATGAAACAGATACACAGAAAGAAGCAGAAATGAGATCATACAAAGAAATGAGAGGGCTGGGGAAGGAGAAAAAGAAAGTGAGAACAGGAGAGACTTAAAAAGGCAGCCAGAGGCAGATATACAGATAACTGACTCCTCGAAATCCTAATTCTAGTTTCTGATTCTATTTCCTTAAGAGGTCCAATTGTAATTGTTGCCACAGTGTTCTTCCAACAAATTCCCATTTATGTTTAAGCTATTCTGAAGTAGCTCTCTATTACTTATACCCAAAGTATGCCTACAACATTTGCTATTTATTATATTATTTAAAGATGCAAAATATAAAGACTTTTCTGTATACATATGAAATAGATTATATAATAACACAGGTCAATAACCTTGAGACCTCAATCAGAGAAACCAGTTCAGCTATGCCCAGATTTTAGACCTATGGAAACAGAGAGATCATAAATGGGTATTCAAGCCCCCCAAAAAGATTTTGTGTGTATGTGTATATATATATATATACACACACAAATACACACACACACACACACACACGTATACATAAAAAAGATTTATATATATATACACACACACATACATACATGTATGTGGTGTATATATGGATAAGATGTTACACAAGCAACACAGTCAAAGCCTGAACTTATTTACTTCCCCCACCCCTATTCCCAAACCTGCTCTTCCTGCTGTATGATAGATTTACTATTGTCCTAGTCACTCAAGTAAGAAAACTGAGAATCATCCTTAACCTCCTGGAGAGATTGACCCTACCCCCTCGAGCTTCCTTATAATCCATTCCATATGTATAGCACTTAACAAATTGTCTATCAGTCTTTCTATTAACCTGTGAGCAGCCTAGGAGTTCAGAATAGGGTAAGGAGGAAAAGGTACTAATATTTAACATTTTGTTGAGTATCTAAAATGTGCCAGGTACGTTTATAAGAATAAATTAATGAATTTGACTAATTCAAATAATATTTATTGAATATCAATTTTTATGGCAAACATTATAGAGATACAGGGACAATAAAGAGAATCCTGGCCTTCAAAGGGTTTACAACCTAAAAGGAGAGATCAAGAAGGACGTAGAGCCCTCTAAGTTCAAAGAAGAGATTATTTATCTCAGTGGATGGAGGAAAACAAAAAACCCTGGGAGAAAAATACCAGCATATTCAACTTGACATAATCTCTTCCTCCTCAATTTTCATCTATCTGTTTGAACTTTTCAGTTTATTAAAGTTTTATGGTTGTAAAACTGCAACTTTCTTTCCTAGACTTCAGTTCTAATGGGTCGTATTGTGAAAACTGTGGCACAGGTTTACATCATATAAGGAAACATGGTGCTACTGTTTCTACCCCTTCAGCATGCTTACTTATCAGTTAAGTCACAAAAAGAAAAAAAGAGAAATACACCAGTTCACAAAGAAAAAGAGTGAGTGGAAAATAAGGCAGCTGAGACACAAAGTGTAGACTATTCTTTTGAGAAGTTTTGCTTCCTGAAGGCAGGGACTGACTGAAACACTCTCAGTAATCATAATCCTACGTATTTGTGGTTCTCCTCCAAACTCTTTGCTCTTTTTCAAATCAGGAAGTGTATCCCCTCCAACTTTGTTCTTCTTTGCAAAGATTGTTTTGACTGTTCTGGGTCCTTTACCTTTCCACATAAATTTTAGGAGCAGCTTGTCATTTTTTGTAAAATCACTCATGGGATTTTGATTGAGATTGTATTGAATCTACAGATCAATTTGGGGAGAATTGCCAACCAAATAATACTGGGTCTTCCAATTCACCAACATGGAATGTCTCTCCATTTACTTAGATATTTTGTAATTTCTCTCGGCAGTATTTTATAGTGTTTAGTGTACAAGTCTTGCACTTGTTTTGTTAAAATAATCCCTAAGTAGTTTCTTCTTTTTCGTGCTACTGTGATTAGAATTGTTTTGTAAATTTCAGTTGTGTATTATTCATTGCAAGGTATATAGAGATACTTCATACATTGATCTTATATCCTACAACCTTGCTGAACTTGTTTATTAGTTCTAATAGTATTTTTATGGATTTCTTAGGATTTTCTACATAGAGGAGTATGTCGTTTATGAATAAAGACAGTTTGACTTCTTCCTTTCCAATATAAATGCCTTTCTTTCATTTTTCTTGCCTGACTACCCTGGCTAAAACCTCTAATACAATGTCTGTTTGTTTGGTTTTGGCAGCTGGCTGGTACAATCTAGTACAATGTTAAATAGAAGTGGTGAGAACAAACATCCTTGCCTTATTCCTGATCTTAGGGGCAAAGCATTCAGTCTTTCACCATTAAGTACGATGTTAACTGTGGGTTTTTAGTAGATGTTCTGTATCAGGCTGAGGATGTTCTCTTCTATTTGTAGTTTGTTGAGAGTTTTTGTCATGTATACATGTTGGATTTTGTCAATGCTTTTTCTGCATTTATTGTCCTTTATTCCATTAACATGGTGCATTACATTTTTGGATGTTAAATCAACCTTGCATTTGTGAAGTAAATCCCACTTGGTCATGGTATGTATGGTATATAATCCTTTTTATATGTTGCTGGATTCAGTTTGCTAATATTTTGCTGAAAATGTCTGTGTCTATACTCATGAGGACCACTGTTCTATAGTTTTCTTCTCTTGTAATTTCTTTGGTTTTGGAATCAGGGTAATAATATTGGTCTCACTAAATGAGTTGGGGAGTAGTTCCTCTTCTACTATCTCAAAGAGTGCCAAGGATTGGTATTCTTTTCTAAATGTTTTTAAGATGACGGTTCTTTTATTACCTTTAATCTTGGTGTCCTTCATTGCATCTAGCATAGGGTATTGCTCCAATAAATATTTGAAAATAAATTGAATTACAAGTATGCAAATAAATACTAGAAATGGCTAAAAAAGTATATAAAGTATTTCCTGAATTTCAACCAAAGATACTTTTTAAATGGAGAATACTATGAAAAGCAATCTAACAATTACTTTTATGTTTAGAAAAACTGAAATATTTACTTACTAGGTAATAGCTCTCTATCAGCAGTCTCTGTGCAGCTGGGATAAGGGTAAAATAGATGTCCTTTCTCTAATGGATATGGAATCATTCTAAAAGCTGAGAAAAAAATACATATGTTGACATTCAATTCTGTCTCATTTACCTTTCTATACTACAAATCAAAGCTATTTTGGAGACATTTTTACAAAATTTTCACACAGTATTTTCTTTTTTTGAGAGACATTTAATGTGGAAGAAACAAAATAAACAAAAAAATGAATAAGGGGAAGAATAAGATTTATTTAAAGAATGGTCTAGTCTGGCTGGAAGAAAACTAAAGGAAGTGGTGGATGATAAAGACTGACTGGGTCCTTCTTTGCCTCAGTCTCCCCATGACAAACACAACTGACTTAACTCCACAAGTATGAATTCTGTTTCTTGCAGGAATAAAACTGCAATGTTGCATAATTGTTGTGGCCATAACTACATCCCAAGAATTGGATGTAACCCAAGAGAGTTACACAGCCTGTTGGCAACCTAAGAGTTCTCCATGGATCCTAGAGTTCACATGTGAGGTTCACCAAAGTTTTCTATGAGCAGAGTTTAATTTAGATCAGGGATCACCAAAGTATGGCCCTTTGGCCAGATCTGGCACACTATTTGTTTTTGTAGAGAAAATTTTATTGGAACACAGCTATGCCATTCATTTACATATTGTCTAAGGCTGCTTTCATGCTACAAGAATTGAGTAGTTGTGACAAAGACCGTATTGCCTGCAAAGCCTAAAATATTTCGTATCTGGCCCTTTACAGAAAACGTTTGCCCACCCCTGATCTAGATTATCATTATGTCTTGCATATTTATTTTTTAAAAATTCTTATTGATCTACTTCACTAGCTAAGTACTCATCAAAACTGTAATAAGATTTTTGTTTATCCTTAAAGGAAAAGTGGCTCTAACCACTTGATAAACTTTTGTCATAACAGAGATTTTATTTTGCCACAATAAAAAAGTAGTTATTTGGCCAAACTAATAGAATACAGCAAATCAGTAATAACTTTAGGAAATCATTCACTAAGATTCATGATATACACTATGAATCATACACAAATTGAAAACCTCCTATGTGCCCAGCAGAATGCCAGTCAGTAAAGATGCATATAAGAGGAATGAGATAGAGTGCCTGGTTTTGAGTATATTATAGACTACTGAAGAAAAAGTGAAAATCTAATTACTCAAAGACATTCAGCTCCTCAAGTACATAATCCCAGTTTTATTAATCTTATATTGTCAGTGTCAAGCACAGTGTCTGATCCAAAGCAAATGGTTAATGCAGAGGCTCCCAAATTTTCTTGGTTCAAAGACACATGTTACGCTTCATGTCTCAGTAATTTTTATGGTGCCCTAGGCTGAAAGAAATATCTAACAATTTCACTTAAGTAGTGGATCCAAACAACTTTACAAGTTTATGTTCTAACAACTTAGTAGCAATTTGAAAAAAAAACACATAAATTGAAAGAAAAAATAATTTTCTTATTTCCTTTAAAAATAACCATCATTTCTTACTAATGGGATGTATACATGAGCCTGTTGGACACACAACTTCTCAAACCCTGAAATCAGATTGGACACCACCGTCCTCATTTTCTGTTCCACCATGATTTTTGTATGGTACTTCTTTTAATCACAGCAACTAACAAAAACCCAGTTTTGTGAAGATATGATAACATCAAAAGGAATAGAGAGCAACCTAATGTTGAAACTGTGAACTATATGGAGCTAATGGAGTGGTATCAGACAGATGTTGAGCACTGTTGTGTTTCCATTGAAAATTTAAAATATTAGAGCAAATAGAAGAACAGTAGTTTTGGATTTAAATTGTGTGTGTGTTTTATATTTTAAAGAAATTTCATAAAGTTCTTCCTTTGTGATGTTTAGAAGCATTGAATCATCTCAGCACATAGAAATTAATTATACTGGAGAATTATGTGTTGCTACAGAAACAGACAACATACAGGTAACTAGTTTTCTTAGGGCAATGTTAATTTCATATAATTTTATTATTTTCAGTAAATCCCATTCGTGAAATAAAAAATAGAAAAAAAGAAAACTTAAAATATTCCACAGCACTCTTGTGAATTGCTGCAACATCCCAAAGTGCCTCAGTGCAAAGTCTGGGAACTGAGGGGATTAACAAATTTTAGTGAAGGAGCATTGAATTTCTTTTTGAATGTTTATTGATAGTTGTGGTGTTCTTTGCAAGAGAATTGTTATACAAATCCAACTGACAGAATATTTTGATTAGGCCTCTTCACTTTCCTGCTGGTTATAAGAAGTTACTAATAAGAAATCTGGTAATTAGTTACAAACAGGACCATTTTATTTATTCTCCAAAAAGGATATACAAATGGCCAATAAACACATGAAAAGATGCTCAACATCACTAATCATTACAGAAATGCAAATCAAAACCACAATGAGATTCCATTTCATACCTATTAATTAGGACAGCTATTATCAGGAAAAAATAATAATAACAAGTGTTAGCGAGGATATGGAGAAATTCTAATTGCATTGCGGATGGGAATGTAAAACGGTGCAACTGCTACGGAAAACAATATTGTGGTTCCTCAAAAAATTAAACATAAAAGTTTATCATCCAGAATTCCACTTCTGGTTATATATCCAAAAGAACTGAAAGCAGAAACTCAAACAAATATTTGTACACCAATGTTCACAGAAGCATTATTCGTAATAGCCAAAAGGTGGAAACAACCCAAGTGTCCATCACTAGACGAATGGATTACAAAAGGTGGGATATACTTAAAATGGAATGTTATTCAGCCTTGAAAAGGAAGGAAATTCTGACACATGCTACAGCATGGATGAACCTTAAAGATATTATGCTAAATGAAATAAGCCAGACACAAAAGGACAAATATTGTATGAGCTATCTACAGTAGTCAAACTCATAGAGACAAAAAGCAGAATGGTGGCTGCCAAGGGCTAGAGGAAGGTAAGAATGGTGAGTTATTATTTAATGGGTACAGATTTTCAGTTTGGGATGATGAAAAAGTTCTGGAGATGGATGGTGATGATGGTTGCAAAACATTGTGAATGTATACAATGCCACTGAACTGTATACTTTAAAATGTTTAAAATGGTAAATTTTACGTTATGTATCCTTTACCACAATAAAAGAAAGAATAGAGTTGGTATTAGATGTGAGGAAAATAATTTCTTGTTATATACATCTGAAAACAAAATAAAACCAGACCAGTTTTTAAAATATTAGAATAGTTCTACAACATTAAAAAGCCTATAAGCCAAAGGGTATAAGTTTTCATTTTCTTTCCTTACAAATATGTAACTTAAATGAACATATGGCAGAATACCATAAAAGTTTCTCATTTTGCTTTTCCTAAATGTGGTATCGATATAAATACAGTAAGCATTTCTTATACCAATAAACCAAATATAATGCCACTGAATTCACTTGAAACCAATCTGAACAAGAAATTCTTACAGCAAATTCAGACAATCTCATTAAAAAAGACTGCCCGTGAATGCAATGAATAGTCAGAGAGATTAGTGTTATATCTGGAAAAGAGTACTTACTTCCTTCCCATGTACACTGTAACAGATTAAGAGCACCTTCTATTCGCTTCCAGTGCTGAAGATGAAAGAAAGCATAGGCAATTGCTTCACTATCACCCCGTTTCAGAATGTGTTCTGGAGGTAAAATTAAACTTTTCATCTCTAGTAAATACTGGAAGAATAATACACACACATACACACAGAACACAAAAAAGAAAAATTAAATCATGTTGAATTCAAACACCCACAAAAATGTAGATTCAACAAATTATAAGGTCAAATTGACTTATAAAAAAAATTAAACTAGTTGAAATGACATGAAAGTCCTACAGATAACATGTGTACAAAATAGTTATATATGCAAATTCCAAAAATCAGAATACTCCTATAGGTAAAAATAAGGTGATAAATGGCTTATGTGTGACCTTGCTAAATACAAATTAGAAACTCAAGCTGGGGAAATAATGAGAGCAAACATCTATTTTTCCAAAAAGGAATTAAATGTAAAAACTATAAAACACAATTTCGGAAGAACTGTTTGTGGCAACATTCAATTCTTTTTTCTCTTAATTCCATTTTACAGGTGAAAAAACTTAATTGTGGAAAGTTCAATTAAACAAATATTTACTGGGTGCAAAGCACTACGGTTGTTGGGGAATATCAAAAAACACCCTACCTGTTCTCTGGAGCTTCATAAAAATGGGAAAGGCAGATTGCTTAAGTAAATAATTATAACCAGACTGTAGTGAGTGCTTTATTAGAGCACTCTAATACTAAACAATGTATAAAGAAATATGGATAGAAGGTATTAATTTTTTTAGTTTTTTTTAATAAAAGCTTTATTGAGACATAATTCACATCCCCCAGAATTCACCAATTTAAAGTGTTCAATTCATTGATTTTTATTATATTCGTGGACCATCACAACAGTCAATTTTAGAACATTTACATCACCTCAAAAGGAAGTCCTGTCCCTTTTAGTTATCACCCTCTACTCCCCAATTCTCCCATTCCCCCTAAGCAACCACTAACTTATTTTCTGTCTTTATAGATGTCTATTCTGGACATTTCATACTAACAGAATCATATAATACGAATCTGTGGTCTTTTGTGACAGGGTTCTTTAGCATGATGTTGCAAGATTCATCCAGATTGTAGCATACATTGGTACCTCATTCCTTTTTGTGGCCAAATAATATTTCATTGTATGGATATACCACATTTTGCTTATCCATTCATCATTTGACAGACATTTGGTTGTTTTCACCTTTTGGCTATCATGAGTAATGCTGTTGTAAACATTCACTTACAAGTTTTGGTGTGAACGTACATTTTCATTTCTCTTGGGTAAACAACTTGGAGTAGAATTGCTGGGTTACATGTTAACTCTATGTTTAGGAGGTATTATGATTTAGGGGGAAGAAATAAACCACTTGATGGGATGAGCTGATATTTAAAGGTGGATAGAATGTGAATGAGCAGACTGGGGGTGGGGTGGGGAGAAAAATGGGAGGACATATCCAAAGCACAGAGCCATCTTGAACAGAGACACTGAACCGAGGGAGCATAGTGCAAGGTGCATTATGGCAGTGAATGTGCCTGTTAAAAAAGTTATAGTCTATCAATTCTTCTTCACATATGAAACTAAATTCTATCTTAAAGTCTTGAAGAAAATACTTGTCCTAATATTTAATCCATAACAAAAGCAGTATAATCACATTTATTTCACTAATCCAATGTACTAATTACATAAAAGCGATCAACTTAAAACAAAACCTTTAAAGAAATATTTAAATGCTCATACCTCCTCTGAAGACTGAGGTCAGAATGTGCTTTCCTTTCTAAAATTGGTCTGAAATAACTTCTTTGGTTCTAAATAATTTAATACCAAATTATAAGTCATAAGTCCAAACCACATTAACTTCTGTTATAAGATACAAAAAGAGAAACAGTGCAGAGGTGTCTCAACAAATATATTCTCACATTTCAAATTCTGGTTCCCCAGGCTGTTATATAAACTAATGGGATAACATAAATAAAAGAGTTAAATTTGTGAAACACTTTGTAAAACTGCTACAAACAATAAAACTCCAGGAAGAATCTTAAAAAACAAAAAGTTGTAGTGGTTTCAAAATTTAAGCCTTAGATTATTAATCAATATGTATATATTCATCATATTAATACATCTAAAATAATTTTTTCTTTGTTTATGAAATGTGCCTTTCAAACAATTACTGAGATTAATGCCCATCTTTAATTACTCTTACTCTTAATGTCACTGGCTCTGTCTTCAAAGTGTAAGAATGCAGTCTGCTCATCGATTTATTTTAGCAGATGTCACAAACTATGAGATTATTTACTAATCCAGTTTGGGGACTTAACATTTCCCATTCAGTTTCATAAAGGAATGCAGGAGAGGTTGTGTCCTGGTCAAGCAAAGCCCATTTGCTGCCTGGTTGGGTTTTCTCCCCTTAGTGCCTTGGGCCTATATTCAGGAGGGTAATATTCTTTCTAATCCTCTCTAATCCTTGCCCATTTTTTTAAAACACAGTAAAAGATCACTCGCACCAGGCGGCTGTGGGAAAATGGACTCAAATAGCTGACCTCTGACATGACTCCTTATGCTCTTTGCAAGTGCACTAAGAGCTTCTTCAGTAGGAAGCAAAGAAAATGTGGCAATCGCAGTAGAACTTCTATCATAAAAAGAGTATCTAGTTTTCCGAAGAAAACTGTTTAATTCTTAAACCAGGTCCTTTCTATTAAAATTGTTTCCTTTTACAAATAGAAGAGACAAAATAACCCTAATCATTTTCAATGAGTTTTAGAACCCAGAAGCTTTAAACTAAACCCCAACATGGTATTTGGTATATTGGTAACCACTTAGCAAATGTAAACAAAAATATTCAGTTAACAATTATTTAGTAAAACTTATAGAAAATATCAATTTGATATGTCAAGAAAATGCTATTTTTAAAAAGTTTTTATTGAATTAAAATTGATTATACAAATTTTGGGGGTTCAACATTGAGATATGTTGATCAAATCAATATTACTAGTATATATATTACTATAAATTGTAATTATTATTTATGCACCTTGTCCAATCCCTCCTGATCCCCCTTTTTCTCCCCCATCCCCCCTCTAATTACCCTAGATTTCTTTTCACTCTCTGAAAGAATAATGGTTACTCTGTTGATTTGCTACCCAAATGATCTGTCCAATGCTAAGAGGTGTGATCAGGCCCCCCAATACTATCATAGAGCAGATGTCTCTTCCATCACTCTGAAATGGGCTCTGTGGAAGGACACATCTTCCTCCTTTCTTTATCTCTGCTGGTGACTCTCCTTGTGTTAATGCACTCCAGTGACTGGCAGACCATCTGCATGGTTGTTGTTGTGTCTAGCTGCCTTTGCAGCAGCCATGGTTATCATGTGGCTGTGGTGGGCCACCCTCATGGAGATGTTTCTGGCATGCTCCTTAGTGCTGGCAGTGTGCCTGGTTGTGGAGCGTGTCCGATCCCCAGGTCCATACCCCAGGTCCCTGAGTGGGTCCCGAGAGCTGGCATGGTGTGCCTGGTTGTGGGAGGGGGGCCTGGTCCCCGGGCTCCATACCCCAGGTCCCCGGGCAGGCTCCAAGGTGCTGGCACGGGGAAGAAAATGCTATTTTGAATGGCAACTATATGCCTCAATTTTCACTGTTTAGTAATCTAAGTGACAATTCAGTAGCAAATAAACACATATTAGGAAAATAATACTTTAGGATTTTATATTTAAAATCTTTGCTATTTAATCATTTTTAGAAATCTTCCTTATACTACCTTATTTTTTATCATGTCCTGCCTACCAGCAAATGTCCCTCCCATCATGACTTTAAAGCAAAGCAATTTTTCAGTTTGTAATTAGACACTAAGATAAAATCTGACCCCCAAAATATAAGATAAATTTTCAACTTAAGAAAAATATACTTAAAATAAAAGTTACAGGATTATTACTTATTTTATCTCCTTCACAAACTGCTACTCAGGAATTTCTAATACCCAGCACAGACTTAAGTTACTGCACAACAGAAACTATATCCTTCATTTTCTACTACAGTACTAGCACATTACACTTCCCAAAGCAGGCACTAAAATACTTAATAACTCAGTTGATCTGATATATATATAGCTAAAATGTCTTCAAACTCATACCTATATTTCAGTTTTTACTTAAAGATATTTTCTAACTCTCTGGGCAAACTAAAACCAAACAAAAACAAAAGCAAAAAACCCTGCTACTCAGATTTAGCTTTTCTAAGAAGAATATAAAAGGTTAAAAACTGGAGGGTGATTTGTTTTGATCTTTTATTTTCTTCTTAGAAAAGTACATGCTCAATATATGGAAATGCAAATATAACAGAGCTATACAGTTGAAAACAATATATTACATGTTTGGAGAATAAAAGAATAAAGAAAATAAAGATAATCTGATTTATATTTGTCTGGACTTCTTTTTTATGCATAATATACTGACTATTTTTCTCAAAAATAGGATCAAACAATTACGCAACTCGCTTTCTACCTCATAATATATCTTGTACATCTCTTCCTGTCTTTATATAGATCTAACATTTTTAATTGTGTAGTATTCCATTAAAAGCTGAGTTATTTCATAATTTAAGAAATAAGGTCATGCTGGAATTGCACTACCATTCTTAAAAGTTAAAAAACGATATCATTAAGCAGAAGTTGAAAAAATAGTCAAGTAAAATGGCTTAAAAATTTCAAGAAATGATGGGTCTAAAACTTCACTTTCTTTAACCTAGACAGACTTTTAAAGCAACATAGTTCTAAACTAGTACAGGTCTATTTACCAATGTTTACTGAGTACCTGTTTTGTGCTAAATAAAGTATTGGACATAAAATTATGACTAAGACAACAGCCCTGCTCTTGTTCATGGGGAACTTAGTAGAGACATATAATCAGACCAAAAAAAAAAAAGATACGATTGAGGTACTGTAGAAAACAGAAGAGAGGGATATTATCTCTGCTTGGAAAAATTGGGAAAGACTCCTTTATAAAGGAGACAACAGATGAGCAGGGTCTTGGAAAATGAGTTGGAACTCGCCAGGTGGAGAAGAGATTGAGCTTATGTACAATGGTAATAAAATATGATGAGACATGACCAATCCAGGCAACAGTGGTGCTGGAGATAAGGAGCAAGAAAGAAGTGGCAAGGAGTAAGGACGGACGGAGGCAGAAGTGGTCCCAGACTGTGAAGGGCTTCTAAATGTGTAATACTTAGGGGTTGGTCCTTATCCTACAGGCAATAGTGAATAAGCAGAGGTCTTTAAATAGGGTAAGATTTGCTATTTAAAAAATAGAAAAATAGTCCATGTAAGGGATGGTAAAGTATTTGAGATTATTTCTATATCTATATCTATATGTTTAGAAATGCATAGAAAATGTCTGCCAATATATACACCAAACAGAAATAGTGGTTACTGCAGAGAAGTAGAATTGGGAGGTAGAGAACAGTGAATTTTTTACTTTGTAAACTTCTGAAGGGTCTAAATGTTTTTTAAAAAGCACCCATTATACTCTGGTTTCTCTTCAGATCGTATAAATCTTTCGCCTTTTACTAAAAAGCACCCATTATTTTTATTATAAATAATAATATTGTTCTTTAAAGTGTAGGAAAGAGGTGCACAATGGTAAGTGACAGTGGAGATGAAAAAGATGGCTGGATCTGAAAGACAATTCAAAGATCATAATATCAGCTGGTAATTTGGAAAGGGCAGAGGTAAAGGATAATGAAGAGAAGAGGATAATGGAGCCATAAATCAAAATATAGAGACAAGGAAGGAGAGGCATTTTGGAGAAAAGACTTAAAATTTTCCACAACTAGATGGAAACACAAGTCTGTAAACAAGGAAGGAAACCAGAGTTGAAAGACACAGATTTGGAAATTATAAGCAAATAAAATATGAAGACATAAACCAAAGCTAATACCTCGTATGTGCTGTAGGACCTTCCATATTACCTCCAAATCACCCTATTGTTTTATCTGTAATAAATCAGAAATTGCTTGGTACAATTTTAACTAGTATTCAACTACGGACAACATACTTGAATTAACTAGTTTCTTGCTTTTCACTAAAAATATAAAAATTAAAGCTACTTTGGAAGATATAGTTAAAAAGACATAATGATGTATGGTCTGATGGTTTCTTTTATGACTCTAAAACCATACCTATGCTTATACTCAAATTCACTTTAATTTTGAACTGCTTTGATCTTTATAATTTATCTTTAGATTACTTTTTTCCTATTACTTTGTAAATCTTACAACAGCTTTTGACTAAAAGCAATATAATTCTGACCTGAAGTAATGATAATGCTTTATAATCTTCCTCTTAAAAGCAAAGGTTAAAGAAAAATCTCTCTGAAGGCATCTGAAATTAAGGTACTTTGCCCTTGATCAGTCATGCACACAAAGAACCAATTTATCTCTGCAATTAGTTTTCTCAGTGCACATTCTATGAGGTTGGACAGGCAGGCCGAATCCAGAGTCCACATGGAAATTTATTAGTGGGAGACTAAAGACAGTTCCCAGATAGAAAACAAATAGAACTGCTATATGAATAAACTAAAAGAAAACATACTACCACCTAACAGCCTCAGGAACAAAAGGAAGTGACCTTATACTGAAGGGAGAAGGGAGGGAGGCTAGAGAGGGCATTTACTACAGGAAAGCTCCTTTCCACATCATCCTACAGAGCTGCACCTCAGGTGAGAAGCATTTCATATATCAACTCTTCTGGCCACAGTACAGCATAATGGAAAGACAAAGGGTCTCAGTGTGCTTTTTGGGTCATAGACTTCCACACCACTTTCCTTTTTCTCCCTTTACTCCAGCTATGCCACTGAGAATCTCAATTGAGTGCCTGTTTCCCTCTTATCTTTTGTATATGCTGCTATAATATAGGCAGTTTGGTCAAGGTCAATGAAAAGCAGACTTGCTGCTAAAGAGCTACTATCTTCTGTGGTGGATAGGACTCATCCCACAGGCATCAATTTCTGATCAAACAGAACAAATTTTACCTTCTCTGGATCAATTTATTTTTAAAACTCCTTTTGCATACATAAAAGTTTCCAGGTATGGTCTGCTTTCTTGGCAGCACAACATTAAGAACAGCTTTATTATAAGAAATAACTTTTAAAAGCTACAGATAATATATTCCAGAATACGTACTCAAGTCATAGACATTTACTAAACAAGTTTTTGTTATTGTTTGTATTTTAATGTTCTACTTTACTTTTGCCTTAAAGGCTTCTTCTGTAAGACATAAATAAATTGTCCTCAGGGTATTAACTAATTCAAATTAGCTGATTCCTAACTATCTCAATATCTTTACCTTTACACCTCTTCTCAACAAAGGAATCCCCAAACTTTACACATTCTAAGGCTATAAACACTAAAATAATATGAGGATACTTCAAAAAGTTCATGAAAAGATTTGCATTATCTTTTAATTCTATTTTCCATGAAATTTTTGAAGTACTCTCATATATGTAAACTGCTCAACAGTGTCTGAGTGTCAGACAACAGTATTGATTATCATGATGGTCACTGCTATATTATAAAGAGTGCATACTGGAACAGCTCAAACAGGAAGATAGAATGGTAAAAGAAATATAATAAACAAAATTGTTTCTCTTCCTATATGTAGAATATGAAGTTTTATTGCTTGGCAAGTTCAGATACAGACCCTAAGTAAATCCTTTTTATTTTGTTCAATGCCTCTCAGGAGCATATTTCTTGAGACTGCAGAATAGACTCAAATGTTATCATAGAAGCATGTATCCTTGATCATGCAAAATGCACTTCATGATTATGCTGAGTTTTGTTTTTCTTGAATTTTAAGAGTTTTTATATACCTGAAGATATTCTTGCTCTAAACATTTTAATTATATATATATATATTTTTAAAAACTCAAGAATGAGTTTTCATTTGTTTTTAAAATAATTACATTGAGAAATGAAACTAATTTTTATAAAGATTCTAAAACAGAAAGGAAATAAGTAAAGAATAAGAATAATTCATAACACAATTTAAACTTGTTAATCTAATCTTATATTTAGATTTTTCTGTACTTAAAGTACTGAAGGAAATCCAATTCATATAGTATAACTGTAGAGATTATAGTTTCCTTTGTCCTCAGCATATTGAAAAGAAGGATCAAATAAACAAATACTGGAATGGCTCTTTTCCTTTGCCTGCTTGGATGGAAAATTCCTAGTCTGTGTCAAAACTGCAAAACCTTGCTTGTAATATATAACCCAAGTTACAATTTTCTAAGGCAAGAGGTTGGAGACGGCTGAGGGAAGAATAAAGAAAACATATTAATAAAACTACTCCATTTGCCAAGAAAAAAATATATAATAAACAAATCTTTTCATGAACCTTAAGTACCCTCATATTATCTCATTTAATCAAAAAGCATAATACAGTGCTTCCTGTGCTGAGTCAAATTCTTTTCTCTTTATTGACATGTAACTTAAAATGCACAGATTTTAAATATGCAGTTTGAGTTTTGGCAAAAGTAGACAAGTAACACCCAAATCAAGACATAGAGTATTTTCCATCACCCCAGAAAGCTCTCCTTTCCAGTTAACTCCCCACCCTGACCACCTAAGGCCACCACTGTTCTAATTTCTACCACCATAGATCACTTTTTGCCTTTTCTTAAACTTCACACAAACACATACATTCAGTATGTATTCAGTTATACATTGTATTTTTAAGTTTTATCCATCTTTTGATTGTATCAGTAGGTCTTTCTTTTTATTGCTGAATAGTACATCACTGAATAAATATATTACAATTTGTTCATCCATTTACCTGTTAATGGACATTCAAACTGTTTCCAGTGTGTGGCTATTATGAATAAAACTGCTATGAACATTCATGTCTGAGTATTTTTGTGGATGTATGCTTATTTCTCTTTGGTACACACCTTGGAATAGAATTGCTGGGCCACAGATTAAGGCATAGGCTTAACGTCATCAAAAATTGCCCAACAGCAGCAATGGCTGCAGGGGTCATGGTAGCTGCAGCAGCTGCAGCCGCAGCCTTTTCCTTCTTGTGTTTTTTGTGCTTCTTGTGTTTTTTATCCTTTTTGTGTTTCTTGTCCTTCTTTTTCTTCTTCTTCTTTCCTCCTCCTTCTTGATCTGAATTCCTTGCCAGTGATGGGCTTGGTGTTGGGCTTTTAGCCTTTCTGACTGGTACCGCTGGTGACCAGTTTGTAGAGGGAGACTGGGACTGGACAGGGGATAGAGGTGCTGGGGGCGTTTTAGCTGCTGGCTCAGGAGATCCAGAGATAGACCAGGAGGATGAGACCCTTACAGACTGTGGGCTTCGTGAGGCAGCCTTTTTTGTCTTTTTAGGTTCCGGAGTCCTAGAGACTCTCCTAATGGACCTAGTACTTGGAGATGGGGACTGCCTTCTTTGGGGTGATGAAGAAGCTCCTCTTTGAACAGGTGGAGGACTTGAGGAGGTCTGAGGAGCTCGAGGCTGTGGTGAGGGTGAATGCTGTTTGTTTGGTTGTGGTGACTGGGCCTCCCAAGTAGAGCGGCTTGGGGAAGACCCTTTCCTGTGCTTTGACGATAATGAAGGTGAATGTCTCTTGGTGACTTCAGTTACATAAAATTTTGTTTTATGAAATGTCATGGCTTCATTCATATTTTGTCTTGTTCTTCTAATTGGTATACACAACTTTCAGAGCTCTTGTATTTGGAAGGCTGGAAGGGTGCAGAATTTGAAATAGTGTCTTGGTTTCACTTGTTTTTGTTTTTGTTTTCTACCTAAAGCTATATAAAGCTTGTGGATTAAACAATAAGTTTCTAAAAAAATGAAAAAAACCCACAAAAGTTGCCAAACAGTTTTTCAAGGTGGTTGTACCATTTTATAGTCTTAGCAACAATATACGAAAATTCTCACTTCCCCATTCTTACCAACATTTTTTCAGTCTTTAATTTTAGCCATTCTGGTAGGTATGAAACAGTACCTCGCTGTGATTTCACATTGCATTTCTCTGATAACTATGATGTTGAGCACCTCTTAATGTACTTATTGGACACTCCAACATCCTTTTGTGAAATAGCTTTTCAAGGCTTTTGATGAAGATATTGAGGAGTGATTGCTAATAGGTACCTGGTTTCTTTCTGGGGCAATGAAAATGTTCTAGAATTAGATAGTGGTTTATATATTCTGTACATATATAATATGCCAGACATATAATTTTTTTTTTACTGTCTGTCTTGCCTTTTAGTTTTCTTAACACTTTCTTAGATGAGCAGAATTCTATAAAAGTCCAATTTAAAATGTTTTTCTCTTATAGTTAAGTGTCTTTTGTGTCCTAGGAAATCTTTGCCTACCCCAAAGTTTCAATAATATTCTTGAGTGTTTTCTTCTAGATAGTTCATAGTTTTACATTTCATATTTAGATCAATGATCCATTTCAAATTAATTTTTGTGTATTCTATGAGAAAAATTCATGATCTCCCCCTTATCCCATTTGGACACCATTTGTTGAAGAGGTTCCTTTCCCTCACTGAATTACATTGGTGTTTTTGTCAAAAATCAACTGACGTTATGTATGTAGATATGTTTCTGAACTTTCTATTCTGTGATTTCTGTTTTTTAAAGTAGTTATTTCAAATTTAAACATAAAATAATAAAATTTAGAAGAATTTGGCAACAGTATGCTTATAAAAAATCTCCAGTGGAATACTACAGCAAGTTATCGCTAGACTCTAAATTAAAGTTGAACAATATTATTCTAATTCATGTGTAAAGTATCATACTAAGAAGAATTACATCTACAGAAGATCACTGACCATGATTTATAACAACCATCATTTTGCTAAGGCACAAATTTGAATCACGTACTTTGAGGCCTGTGCACACATGAGTAACTTACCTAATAAATAAGCCTAGCAGACTCTTCAGCATCCATATCTCAGCAAGGTTCATGACCCATTCTCATGTTTACATTTGATGGATGAAATTACATATGAGAGTGGTATCTTCAAATATGGAGATTCACAATGGCTTTGGGTCATATTAATCAAGAATATCAATGGCCTACTCTAATAATAATGTTAAGAAATAACTTCTATAATAAAAAGACAAATAGAATACCTTCTCTAATAAAAAAAATTTTTAACGTGCAAAAACTTGAATAGACATTTCTCCAAAGATATATAAATGGCTAATAAGCACATTAAAAGAATATAAGAATTAGGGAAATGCAAATCAAACCCACAATGAGAGACAACTTTATACCCACTAGGATAACTACCATAAAGAAAGACAGACAATAACAAGTGTTGGCACAAATGTAGAGAAATTGGAACCCTCATACAAATAGTGCAGCCCCCTTAGAAAATAGTTTGGTAGTCTCTCAAAAAATTAAACATAGAATTACCATATGATCTATCAATTCCACTTCTAGGTATATACCCAAGAGAAGTGAAAACATAGAATCACACAAAAACTTGTACATGAATGTTCACAGCAACATTATTCATACTAGTCAAAAAGTGGAACCAACCCAAATGCCCATCAACTGATGAATGTATGAACAAAATGTAGTATGCCTTACAATGGAATAGTATTCAGCCATAAAAAGGAATGAAGTAATGATACATGCTACATTATGCTAAGTCAAAGAAGTCAGAAACAGTATGATTTCATTTACATGAAGAGTTCAAAAAAGGCAAATGCATAGAGACAGAAAGTAGATTTGTGGTTGCCAGGGACTGGAGGAAGGAGGAATGGGGAGTGACTGCTAATAAGTACACAACATCTTTCGGCGGTAATGAAAATGTTCTAGAATCAGATAGTGCTAATGATTTTACAACCATGTGAGTATATTAAAAACTACTGAATTGTGTACTTTAAAAGGGTGAATTTTATGGCATGTGAATCATCTCAGTTAAAAATAAGAATATCTTCTATAAAACTACTCGATGGTTGGATAATAAACAAGAGACACTAGAATAAATAAAACAGTATGCTGTGGAACATTTAGAATATAGGAAACATTTTCTACCAAAAACTTAAAAACTGAAAATTCTTATGGTTGCTGAATGATGCACAATCTTTATCTTGTTTAGTGATTAAGAAGAAAAGTTTTTTGAACCAAAGACATAGCTTGGTAATGAAGAACAAGTCAAAAACCATGAAAACACGTTGTGCTAATTTTTTTTACTGTAGTACTGTCACAGTTACTATACACTGAAATTCATTCAGTTGAAAAAAATCTGTCCAAACAATTAATATTAATGAAATACCTAAAAGCAAATTCATAGCCTGAAGAGATTTATACAATCTTTATTGTACTTCTAATCATTTCCAGCTTCAACAAATTGCATAGCTCTAGACCTACAGCCATTTCTGTTGTAGTTATGTGGAAAGTTGCCAAAAAATATTTCCTGCTAAAAGTTTTATCCTTTGTCATTTTACTGAAAAGATTCATACAACCACTTACCAAATTTGCATAATAAATTTGTAAGAATACAAGAATATTTAAAATATGTATATATTTAAACTACTCATTAGGTTAAAAAAAGTTATCACAACCCACAGTTGAAGTCTGAGGAAGAAAACCCCTACAGCCCTTTATGTTTGCTTCCCTCCAGCTGAGTCAGGAACAGAGACCATAACAGGAGAGAGAGAGAAAGCGAGATCTGTACATACTTCATCATTTGTAAACTAGCAAAAACAGACAGCACAAATTCCAGAGCTCTCCCAGTTCATATAACATTAATGTTAAGTGGGATATTATTCAGTTTGTTAGAGCTTAAAATTTCTCCAAAGAAACCTTAATAATTGTCCTGTTTGGTAACACTCAGCTTAAAGTGTCTGCCTACAGACAATAACCTAAGTGTATAGCACTTGTCTGTTTAGTTGGATATATTGGTAGAACTGAATTGTCAACTGCTTTGATATTTAGTTGAAGGGAAAATATGTAAATTTCCACCTATAAATAAAAATGATTTTTAAATGTTAAAGTGTATATTTACATATATATATATATATATATATATATATATATATATATATAGTTTTATTGAGGTATATTTTACATGGCACAAAATTCACCATCAAAAATATAGTTTGATAATTTTTAGTAAATTTATAGTTGTTCAACCATCATCACGAAAAGTTCCTTCATGCCTGTTTGTAGTTAATCCCCACTCCTACCCACTAGCCCCAGGGAACGACTATTTACCTTTTCTAGAAATTTCATAAATGGAATCATAATATGTTATCTTTTGTGACTGGTTTCTTTCACTCGGCATAAAGTATTTGAGGTTCATCCATGTTGCTGCATGTACTAATAGATTGTTCTTTTTTATTGCTAAGTGTGTCCCATCATATAGATGCACCACAATTTACTTATTTATTCACCTTTCTGATTTGTTTCAAGTTTTTGGCTACTGTGAGTAAATACTGCTATGAACACCTGCACACAAAATTTTTGGACATATGTTCTCATTGCTCTTGGATAGCCACCTAGGAATGGAATTGATCAACTATATGGTGAGTATACGTTTAACTGCAAACTCGTTTCCCAAAGTTAAGTAGCTATACTATTTTACATGCCCAAGAGCAATGTATGTAGTTTCTTCATACCCTTGCCAACACTTGATAGCATCAGTCTTTGTGAGTATAGCCATTCTAGTGGGTATGAAGTAGTATCATATCGTGGTTTAAATTTGCATTTCCCTAATGACTAATGTTGCTGAGCATCTTTTCATGTGCTTATTAGCTACTCGTATGTCTTCTTTGGTGAAATGACTGTTCAAATCTTTTGCCCATGTTTTAACTGAGTTGTTTATCCTCTTACTGTAAGTTATTTATATATTCTGGATACAAGTCCTTTAACAAATATATGGTTTGCAGATATTTTCTCCCAGCCTATAGCTTGTCTTCTCATTTGCTTAATGATGTCTTTTGAAGTACAAAAGTTTTTAATTTTGAAGAAGTCCAATTTATCAACTTTTTCTTTTATAGATCATGCTTTCGAAGAAATCTTTACATAACCCAAGGTCACAAAGATTTTCTTCTATGTTTCCTTCTAAAAGTTTTATAACTTTACCTCTTAGGCCTCTCATCTATTTTGAGTTCAGTTTTGGATATGGCATGAGGAAAGGGTCTACATTCTTTTGGGGGTAGGGATTTACAAGGGTTTTTTTTAAAAAAGTTCATGGGAAGATTTGTATTATCTTTTAATTCCATTTTTCCACAAACTTTTTGAAGTATTCTCATAGATACCCAAGTGTTCCAGCACCATTTGTTGAAAAGACTATCCTATCCCTATTGAATTCCCTTAGAACCCTTCTTGAAAATCAACTGCTCATAGTTATGTGAGTTAATTTATATTGTTCTCCATTGATCTATATTTCTACCTTTCTTTATGCCAATAATATACTATCTTAATTATTGTAGGTTTAAATGTATTGAAATTGGGTAGGGTAAGACTTCCAAGTTTGTTCTTCTTTCTCAAAATTGTTTTGGCTATTCTAGGTCCTTTGCATTTCCACATAATTTTTTTTTTCTGGGGCTGGTCTGTACAGGGATTGGAACCCTTGACTTTGGTGTTGTAACATTGTGCTCTAACCATCTAAGCCATTTCCACATAAATTTTAGGATGAGCTTGTCAGTTTCAACAAACAAGCCTGCTGGAATTTTGATAGGAATTACATTGAATCTATAGATTGATTTGGAGAGAATTGTGATCTTAACAACACTGAGTCTTCCAATCCATAAACATCGAATACATCTCTATTTGTTCAGGTTTTCTTTAATGCCTCTCAGAATTGCTTTTGCAGTGTTTCAGTGTGTGTGTTTTTAAACTGGAAAAAAGTATCCCTAAAAGCATTACAGATTTTCTAGAGTGGATTCAATCTGGATATATTACCTATCCAACAATTTATTTTTATAATTAGGATAATGCCTAGAATTGCCTGTACCTCTGTGCCCCCAACAGTAGTTTTGAAAACCAATACACATCATCAAAATTGTTACAACTGAGAAAATGTTTTGAATGAGATAGTTTTCAAAGCAAAAATAAGTACACAACCATAGGGAACAGATAGTCTATATTTTGCTATTTTGAGTGGGAATTAAATAAAAAATTTTAGCCATCTTAATTGTATATTTAGTTTGAATAGTTCTGATCAATAACTGCTGCTTATCTAGTCATGTAAGGAACTTACCCTCCTATCCTGGATAATAACGGTAATAACAATCACTCTGTAATGCTTACTATGTGTCAGGTATTCTTTCAAGTACTTCAAAGATATGAACTCTTTTAATCATCATAACAATTCTATGAAGTAGGGAATATTATCTTCATTTTAGACACGAGGCAACCCAAGTCCAAATAAGTTAAATAAATTGACTAGGAAATAGTGGAGCCAGAATTCAGACCCTGGCAGTTTGGTTGCAGAATCCATTTTCCTAACCACTCTGCAGTAGGAGAGAGCAGTGGATTTCATTTAAAAGTACTTACAGTGCTTCCAGTAATGGGAGCCTGGGAATTCTGATCAACCCTCCTACAAACTAAAAAAGCTGGGCAAAATATTGTTTAAAATCTAACTGAATACATCAAAGAATTAACAAAGGTTAAAGAATTACTAGGCCATAGTCCAAAGACAGAAATCCAGAGAAGTAAGCCACATTTGGGGGTTCTCATACTGCAGGGGGATTTGTCAATTCTGGATGAGATAGCTAAGAGGCTGTTCAGCCTTTCTGCCAGTTTTATAAAGCCAGGGAAACAAGGCAAGAGTGCAAGAATCCTTGTAAAAACCCCCAGGATTGAATGGGGACCCTGAAAGGCTACATCCTAGGAATAAGGGTAAATCAGAAATAAACCAAAACTTTCATGAACTGTAGCCCAGTTTCAAGTCATCTGAATAATCCAAAGAATATTAATCCCTGAGACTGGATTAAGGTGATCTTGGCCTGCTAGTACTTCTTCCAAGCATCTAAGAGCAAAAAAATCCCATTTGGAGAAAGAAAATATTATCCAGCCATCTTTACAATTTTTCAAACAAAATATCTGGGACACAGTTAAAGAAAATCAGGTACAAGAGAAAACAAGACAACATGAACATGGTACAACAGAAAAAACAGATAACAGAAACAGATACACAGAAGTTCCAGATATTAGAGTTATTAGAGAAAGACTCTAAGATTTAACTATTTCCAAAGAGATCAAAAACTACATTTACAATTTTGGCAGAGAATTAGAAACAACAGAAAACACAAGAGATGTGAAAAATAAATAGAAATTCAAGAATTGAAAAATGTTTCAAGTAAAACCATATAGAGGTACATTATCTGACCACTGTGCAACTATGTTAGAAATCATCAATAAAAAAATAATCTTCATGTATTTGAAATTAAGAAATATACCTTCAGATGGAATAAATATAAATCAAAGAGAAAACCATAATGAAAATTAGAAAATATTTTGAACTAAATTATACAGAAAATATTGCTATAGTATGCAGTTAAAATTATGCTTAGAGAGAAATTTCTAGACATAACTGGATATATTAGAAAGAAGGAAGGCTAAAAATTAAGGTGTTAATTACCTATGTGAGAAGATACAGGAAATAAAAACTAGTAAAAAAAAAAAAAAAAAGGAAGTTGAAGGAAGGCAATAAAGAGCAGAAATAAATGAACTAGAAAACAAATAGTAGAAAAGGTCGACAAAGCCAGAGTTTGGTTCTTTGCAAAGACTAACAATATTGATAGATCCCTTAGGAATCTAAAAAAAAAAAAAAAAAAAAGGTAGCTAATGTTAGGAATTAAAAAATGGATATTGCAACTGACACTGAAAATATTAACAAGGTAATAAAAGGGTTTTATGAAAATTTCATGCAAATAAATTTGAAAATTTTGATGAAATAAATTCTTAGGGGGGCCGGCCCGGTGGCGCACTGGATAGTGCGCCACTTGGGAAGCGCGGCAGCGCTCCCGTCCGAGGGTTCGGATCCCATATACAGACCGGTTCCCGCTCACTGGCTGAGCGAGGCGCGGGAGCAACACCGAGGTTTGCGATCCCGTTGCCGGTCCCCGGTCAAAAAAAAAAAAAAAGAAAGAAATTCTTAGAAAAATACAACTTACCACAAACCAACACAAGAAAAAACAAAATATGTTAATAGTTATGATAGTTTTTAAAAATTGAATTTTTAATTAAACCATTAAACTAAAGAAATAAAATTTGCTGCTCAAATCCTTCTCACAAAGAAAACTCCAAATCAGATGGCTTTACCAGCAAATTCTACTAATGATTTAAGGTCGAAATAATTCTAAATTTATACAAATTATTCCAGAGAATAAAAAAGGACCACTCTTCAACACATTTATAGAGCCAGCAATAAAGGAAAAATATAGACCATAAAGAAAAGAAGGAAAAGTGAATATAATTAATGTCAGAACAGTGGTTACCTTTAGGTAGGAGGGAAGAGGCTATAATTGGGA
The DNA here is from genome assembly GCF_000696425.1 of Galeopterus variegatus. Taxonomy (NCBI): domain Eukaryota; kingdom Metazoa; phylum Chordata; class Mammalia; order Dermoptera; family Cynocephalidae; genus Galeopterus; species Galeopterus variegatus. Next base: position 101,047 of record NW_007727526.1, read on the forward strand.
AAGGGCAGTCAGGTGGGCTTCTGGAGGTTTACGATGTTGTTTCTTGACCTCAGTGGTAGTTTTTAAGCATTTGCTTTATAAAAAATCATTAAGATGCACATTTCTCTTTTGTACACTTTGCTGCACGTGTATTATAATTCATAATAAAAATTTTACAGTAGTCCCACCTTATCAGCAGGGGATATGTTCCAAAACACTCACTGGAGGCCTGACCAAACCCTATATGAGCATACTTCAATGGGCCGGCCCGGTGGCGCACTGCTACAGTGCGCCGCTTGAGAGCGCGGTGGCGCTCCCGCCGAGGGTTCGGATCCCACATACAGACCGGTTCCCGCTCACTGGCTGAGCGAGGTGCGGGCGCAGCACCGAGGTTTGCGATCCCGTTGCCGGTCCCAGTCTGGTACGGGCGCAACACTGAGGGTTGCGATCCGTTGCCGGACACGAAAACAGACAAAAAAAAAAAAAAAGTTTATGAAAAGAATCATATTACTTTTTTTTTTTCTTTTTGTCTTTTTTTGTGACTGGTAACGGGATCGCAACCCTTGGTGTCGCGCGCCCGTACCGCGACCGGCAACGGGATCACAACCCTCGGTGTCGCGCCCACACCGCGCTCAACCAGTGAGCAGACTGGTCTATTACTTTTTAATTCTATTTTTCCATGAACTTTTGGAAGTACCCTAGTATATACTATTTTCCTATTCATATATACCTATGATAAAGTTCAATTTATAAATTAGGCACAGTAAGAAATTAACGACAATAACTAATAATAAAATAGAACAATTATAATGATATGTTAGCATCTCTACTATTTCACTTTAGGGCTATTACTAAGTAAAAGAAGGGTTACTTGGACATAAGCACTGCAATACTGCAACAGTAGATCTGACAATTGAAATGGCTACTAAGAGACTAATGGGCAGGTAGCATATACATGGATACACTGGACAAAGGGATAATTCATATTCTGGGAGGAACGGGGCAGGACAGCACAAGATTTCATCAGGCTGTTCAGCTTATGAATTGTTTATTTCTGGAATTTTCCATTTAATATTTTCATACCATGGTTGACCTTGGGTAACTAAAAGCATGGAAAGCAAAATCACAGATAAGGGAGGGACTACTACATTTAAATTTGTGGGACCAGTATCACTTAATGAGAGAATAATATAAATATTTGTTAACTCTCATTCTTGGACTTCAGTAATTTTCTTAACCATATTTTTATTTACTCTAACAGGCTCACAGCTTCCTCTTCTTGGAGGTTATCTTTTAGAGATTAATCTCTTTACTGTCTACTAGCTTCCAAGTTCCATTAACACATACTATACTGGAATCAATAGCTACAATTACATTTTCTAGTAATGACACCTATTCTTGAATATTCTGTACTTCCTAACATAAGTTATTGCTTGTAAAACCCAAAATTTAACTTGGGTGATAACACACATAGATTAACCAATAATTTGTATGACTGCAAGGTATAGAATATAAAGACAAACAAAACGTATATAGTTTCATCTGGGACTAAATAAACATCAAGTCAGCAGTTTTTCTGGGAACTTCCACATCTGTTTCCTACCACTGATTATTTTAATCTATTTGTCTTCAGTTTTTGTCTACCCAGCCCCACTTAAAAACCCAGGCATCTGTTTAGAAAAAGCTTTTACAGTAACAGGAAATTTGATATAGTGATCTTAAATATGAATGACCTTTTATTAAAACCAAGCCATTTGATTATTTCTTCTTTATAACTATAGCAAAGGAATAGCTAAATGAACACAGTTCAAATTTTATTGTGACAGTAATTACAAAGCCTATAGTGAACTATTATTGCTCCTACCCACCTTTCTAAATGCCTTTTAATATCCCCTTTAAGGTGTATAATAAACATCAAACTATAGTAGACTAAAACAATTCTGACCCAAATTATGGCAACCCAAACTTTGTCTATACACTGTCATCAATTGATAAACTTAAATAAAAGTAGTCTTTCATCATAAAATTTCTCACTTTTGGAACATGAGGATTAAATTCCACAGCTCTATGGATTGCTTCCACAGCATTAATTTCTGCTGTGCTTAACCCTCTTCTGGAGGCTGTTTCTGGAGAGAATCTATAAAAAAACCACAAAATGAAGAAATGAATATACCAAAAAAAGAAAAAAATATATGTATTTACATCATAATACAGCTCCCCAAATCAAAGAGGTTTCTATTGATGGCCAAAGACAAAAGCAGATGACTACTAAAAATGAAATAAAGCCTTCTGGTTCAACATATAAAAAAGGCAGCATACGGAATGGAAATCTTCAAACTTAGGTAAAGAAAGCCTTCAGGAGAAGTCCATTGGAAGGCACACTTTGGGAAAGGTAATAAAGTAATAAATGCTACAAGGCACATCCAGAGAATCCCATGAAATAGAAGTATCAAGGCATATTAATCTAAGGTGAAAGAAAATGTTCACCATTTGGTTGGTTTCTGAATATCTTATCTGCAGAACAAAGAGAATTCATTAAAGGCAGCCAAAAATATGAGGAAAGCAGAATAATTCAGAATTATAATCTAAGAAAAGATAATATGAAACCTATTTCCCTATATGCCTTATCATTATCATCATAGTTCCTATTTATTGTGTGTACTTTCTTTCTAGACATTGCTTTAGGCATTTACACATAACCCTCACACAACCACTCTCTGGTGTTATTATTCTCATTTTACAGACGAGGAAGAGACTCAAAATTATTAACTTGCCCTAAGTCCTACAGCTAGAATGTGGCCAAGTTTGAATTTGAGTCCAGGTTTACTCAGCTCTAAAAGTCTTGCTCTTTCCACTACACATAGTAAAAAGCCTCAAAGCCCCAGAAGATCAAGGGTTATTCAGAAGAAAGTAGGGAGGAAAAAGAGCACTGTTTAAAGTCAGTAGAGGAAAAACATAACATTGAGTTTAGCAGTCTTTCCAAATTATTGTAGTTTTCATTTCTACTTACTTATCTGAAACAGTCCTTGTCTTCAACAGTGCTGCTGTATAACAAATTGCTGCTGACTTTGGAAGGCTTATATCTGCAATGATAATTTTAAATTTAGGTAAGAATTACAAAAAACATATCAAGACAAAATTTTTAATAAGAGTAATTAGTTCATCGTGCAAATTTCAACAGATGTAAAATAGTGGTAAAAACACCTGGACATGTAATTTGAAGACCGGAGTTTGAATCTTGATTCTGCTATTTACTAGCTATGCATCCTTGACTTAGTAGTAACTTCTTTAATCTTTGTTTTCTATTCTCAAAATAAAGAATGGTACTTTTCCAGCAAAAAATTAAATTATGTCCACGAAAGCCCTCTGTATAATGGTGAAAAATGATCAACAAATATTTATAATAATCTGCTTAAAATAATAGTATTCAGGGAAAAAGGCACAGTATAATGGGAAATATGTACAAACTCCACCTATTCATAGAGAAAAACTAAGATTAGAAAAAAATTTAAATGTTTAACAGTAGTTAAATTCAGGTTGATACTAGCAAGGATGATTTTTATTTTTTCTTCTTTCTAAGTTTTTGATTTTCTACCTTGTCTTAAATGATTATTTTTTTGTAAAGTACAAAAAAATTAACCTGGAACTATGAGTAAATTAATTATATAAATCCTACTTAAAAGAATGCCCAAAATAATACTATCAGAAGAGTAAAGATGAAGAATTCTCTTGATGTTCTCAATTCTAGAGTCTTACTAGCAAATGAAGAACTAACAAAGTAAATTTGCTTTCAACTTCCTCAGGATCCTAGAATGGTAAAAACTTGGCACTCATGAAAATAACTGAAAATGCAGAAGTATATCAACTTAGATATGCTTTATTAGTTTTAGTTAGTTTTGTCTTATTTTTAATGAATCAGGTCCTATTCTGATTTTTTATACTCAGTCCCTAAGCTTGTTCAACTTAAGCACCACAAATAGGCCATACATTTGTTAAGTTACATATGGAAAGAATTTCTCACAAATTTCTCCATGAGCCTACACGATTCTGAAGCACTTCATAAAAATTCCTGATGTTTTAAAAAAAAAAAAAAACTCTTTGCAAGGATAACACATTTCAAACTTTCCAAGTCATGAGGACTCCCAAGCTAATGGGTAGAAACCTACAAGAGGACAAGTATGAATGAGTGACTTATATGTGTTCTGTTATAGTGAAAGATATAACCAGAAACATTATTCTAATTAGGAAGCTTGGGGTTAAAAGCTGATGCCTCACTCAGAATGGAGAGAAAAGCCATAGATCTTTAAAATTCTCCCAACTCCATTTGTGGTAAACTGGCATTGTTAATAGTATAATAATAAAAATAGCCAAAATATATTGAATTGTTACTGTGGGAAGACTAGTGAACAAGGAATGTAATACTAATACCTGAATTTAAGTTCAGGCTTGCTACCTACTGGCTGGGAGACTTTACCTAATACTTAAGCTTTCTTGAACTCTGGTTTCCTTATTTAGTAACTAGAAACAGTAAAAACACTTGTCCTACTTTGTAACTAAAGAGCACTGCAAAAATGGTATTCTGAATTACTCTTATACATACTGCTGAGCAATTTCTGTTAGCTTTCTTTGATACTCCAAAACAAATGAGGTACCCTCCTACATGTACAGCACTCGTTTTTCCAATGATCTCACCTAATAGGCTGTCTTCAATATAACAGCTGTTCATTTGTCTGTATGTTTCACTAAACTGTAAATCCTATGAGGGCTAAGTCAATGACTTCTTGTTCACCATTGTATTTTGAGCAGTCACTCGTATTAGAAACTCAATAAAGAAATTAATAAATCTAACAAAAGTCCTGATAAAGAAGATACTTAATAACAACTTGTATCCTATGCATACTAAATACTTACTGGTAAGAATGGAAAGAGAAAATTAGAGAAATACTAGAATAGAACCATATTTATGATTATATAATTGAAAAAAAATAGCTATGCTATCAACTAAGACAAATATAACTCACCATCATATTTTGCTAGGACTGCCTGAACATCTGCATAGGCCTGTAATTCTAAAAGTGATTCTAAGAGATTTTCATGGATGTTCAACATGGTAAGAGGAGGAAATTCTTTCATCAACTGCATATTAAAGGAGAAAAAGATTAAAATCATAACAGAAATTCAATAGAACTAAATCAAATTCACTAAAGTAGACATTCTCTTGTTTCTTAACAAACCTGTGGAGACCTAATTCTTAAGAAATGTATGTATATTAAATGAATATATTGTTATAAAAACTCCAATTAAAGAACAGTAATTCTGCATTAAAATAACTGGCATCTTAACCTACATTTTTAGTTTTTGGAGAAATAAACATAACAGTCCAATTATCAAATTTACTTACATCTCTCATTATTTTCACTGCTTCTCTTATTCTTCCTAATTTTCTTGCACACATTGCCAATCTTCTTTTAATATATACCAGAACATTGGTATCTCTCCCTATTTAGAAAAACAAAAAGTGACACTCTATCATATTTGTATTATGGCCTGCTATTTCATTAACTTATTATTCATTAATTTTATTTGCTTATGCTGGAAGATTCAATTAAAATTAAATTGTATCAGAATAGAATAATATTAAAGATTATTGAATCTGGGTGATAATTATTAAATGAGAGTTCTCTCTATTTTTGTGTATATTTTAAGTTTTCTGTATCAAAAGCTTAAAATACATACCGAATTACTTTTGCCTCTAATAGTAAGTAATCTGAGTACAGTATATATAAAGCAATTCATGTATGATTGAAAAATTCATTTTAATATTAACAGAAAAGAAACACATGCTTGTAGATTTATAGGAAGACATAACTACTATTATTTTAAGTTTCTGCATAGACAATATATTATTTTAATATTCTCTATTGTTCTAACTCAAACAAAAAAAGTCCAAAACAAAATTTCCATAGCTAATGTAAACTTTTCTTAACAGCTAGTAATTAACAAACTATAAAACTACTTCTAAGGCCGTCCCATGGCTCACTCGGTAGAGTGCGGTGCTGATAACACCAAGGCCACGGGTTCAGATCCTATATAGGGATGGCCGGTTTGCTCACTGGCTGAGCATGGTGCTGACAACACCAAGCCAAGGGTTGAGATCCCCTTACCGGTCATCTTTAAAAAAAAAAAAAAAAAACTACTTCTAGAAAGTGCTAACAAATATTTCTGTAACTATCTCATAACCATATTTGAGATTACACAAGGACAAATGGCATCATTATTTTTTTACAGATATAATTGCATTAGTTCCAGACTGCAAAATTATATATTCCCACAGTTGTGTTATAAAAATATGCATTAATGAAATATACTGTATACATCAATATTTAGCTTAGACAGAGAACATTATCCAAATTTTAATTTCTACAAACAAAAGATTTAGAAATTAACTGCTAGCAGATAATGCATTATATAAACATATTGCAATTTATGGTCCACTAACTGCCAAAATCATGAAACTAAAACCCTCTGGTCACAAAAATAGTAGGAAGCAGCAGCATCGCTGATTCTAACATCTTTGGTAAAAGTGTCTCAATCATTACTGGGAGAGTATCCCTAAGTATGGAAAGGAAGGACCTTAGATGCTACAGCCCATCTGATCCCAAACACATCATGGAGAAAAATCAACCAAAAAAAAAAAAAAATCAATGCCATTTATGAGGTTGGATTTTGTGTTAAGAATCAGATAATATGAAAGGGGCCACTCCCTAGCACTATACAAGTAGCAGATACATAGTCTGAAGAGCAAAAACCAAATGGTGCAATTCTGTTGTGTGGAGTCAGGATTAGGATAAAGGTAAAGGTGATAGCCACTTATCACCAGAATGCTCTCCTGAATCTTGAATATTTTTGAGTTATGTTTCTCCAAAGACCAGCCCAATTCTTGCATGAAATAAATTACTGGTAAATCTCAGAGCTGCACACCTCCTCTCCTCTCAATAGCCAGAGCAGATCTCCTTCCTTGCACAATCATTCTCGGGCTAATACATATTCCTGTCTTGCTGGCTTGTAGGTATTAGGAATAGATTAGTTATTTCTTATGAAATTAGCTAATCCTGGGGCCGGCCCGGTGGCGCACTGGATAGTGCGCCGCTTGGGAAGCACGGCAGGGCTCCCGCCCGAGGGTTCGGATCCCACATGCAGACCGGTTCCCGCTCACTGGCTGAGCGAGGCACGGGGGCAACACCGAGGGTTGCGATCCCGTTGCCGGTCCTCAGTCCGGTACGGGGCAACACTGAGGGTTGCGATCCGTTGCCGGACACGGAAAAAGACAAAAAAAAAAAAAAGAAAGAAATTAGCTAATCCCTAAGTATAAAGTCTTTTTATTATTACTGTTTTGAGTTTTAAACATAAAAGAGTGAATGACAGGAGCTAAAAGACAGTAAAAATCAGTTCAAATTCACTTACTCAGTTGAGCTTCATGCTGAGGACTTTGGTGCTGGCACTGCTGTGACCGCCTATAAATTGTTTCTCCTGCCTTGAGTGCCTGTTTAAATAACCTTTCAGCATCTATAATAGTTGTTGCTTCTTCCTCAGCCAACAGAACATATGCAGTGGCACAGCTATGAAGAAAGCAAGCAAGGCAATTTTACATAAAATGGTAAAGCAAGTATTTTCTCATGGGTATGTCCCTTTGCTCTACATCATGTTTCCCTGACCTTACTTAACTTCCCATCTATTAAAGAAAGAACACTTCAATACTTTAACTTATTAGGGCATTTTGGTATATTCTTTATGGCTGATTCCACAATTTTTCCACTCTCATGTTTTCTCCTCAATTCTTTATTTTCTATCATTTTTATTTCTATCTCCATTCTCTGACCCTTTGTCCTGTGTTTTCTTTTTGTGGAAGGAGGAAGAAAAGAAGAAATATACAGAGGGTTTCTGGTCAAGATGGCACAATAGACAGTCCCCAGCATCACTTTCTCCCACAAATCAACCAATTTACAATTATTAAAAAAGCAAGGAGAGCCAAGCTAGGTCAGCTAGAGCTCAGGGGAAGAGGAGGAAAGGCCTACGGAGTGCACAAAGGCAGGAGAAGCCACAATGAGAGAAAGAAAGGATCACTCCCACCATCTCTAGTCCCAGCCTCTTCAAGGCTGGAGCTGGCGAGCACATGGAGCAAGAGCTGGCAAAAGGCATAGCTGTGCCCTTCCTATGAAGTTACGTGGAGAGGCAAGGGAGAAGAGGGCCTTGGTGGCCTCAAGCCAGCAAGACCACTAACAGGGTTCCCGTGGACCCGCATAGGAGCAAGAAGCCACAACAACTTAAAAAATGAGCCACTCAGAGGCCAGTGAGTCATCTCAAGGGACTGGCACACTGCCTGTCCCATGGGAAGTGTTTGGAGTGCAGGCGCCTGGGGAGATGGGCCTACAGTGGTAACACTGGGGCACAGCATGGACAGCTGATCTACCCTCCCCATCCATGCAGGACCACTCAGTAGACACTTGTCAGGAATACAGAACTGCAGGGAGTACACTTTGCTGAAAAGACTCAGGCCCAGACCAGAGTTTCCACATAACACAGGTGAGATTTGAAATACCTACAGAGTCAACCATTAAAACGTGAGCTGCACGAAAGCCTTCCCCAGAAAATCAGCAACAGAGCAGAATTTAGCTCAGCCGCAGGGTGAGGTCCCCACAAGAATTTCAAGTGCTGGTCCCCACAGGAATTTCCCCCATTTTAGAAGTAAGCAAAGGATAACAAATTAGTTCCAGTGCAGAGTTCAAGTAGTGGAAACAGCAAATAATCCAATGCAGAATTGAAAGAGAAAACAAAATACCCACAGAACAAAGTTTGATATTAACTAGTAAAGGTCTCACTTCACCAAAGAACACCTATAAAACCTACAAGGCCTGGAAGTCCCCTGGGACCCCAAACCAGGGAGTGGGGAGGCCCAGGGGCCTCAGCCATGCCCCCCAACACCCACAACCAGCCCAGTGACAACCCCTGAGCTGCTGCAGGAAGTGCCCTGGGCTCCCAAGCTAGGGAGTGGGGGGCCTCGGACCTTAGCCACACCCTCCCTGACATCTGCATTCAGCCCAGCAATGACCAAACCACCACAGGAACCCCCCTGGTCTCCCCTGCAGAAAGGAGGGGGGTGCCATGGGCCTCAACTACGACCCCCCTCCTTCCTCCTTCTCCTACTCTATTTCTTTCGCCCTTCACCTCTCCTCCTCCCACCCAACTGCTCCGCAACAACATCCTATAATGTAAAAACAGGTGGAGCAGAGGACCAACCCATCCTCCCACAACCAGGCAGGGAGAATGCCAAAAACACCACTTCCATGTGACCGCAGCCACCACAATAGCCACAGCTGCTAGACACGACAACCACCGTGCAGATGTCCTGCCAGCTACTCAAGTGCATTGTCACCAGCAGAGACCAAAGAAAAGAAGAGGATGTCTCTCTCCACAAAGCTCATTCCAGAGTGACAGAAGAAACATCTACTCTACAATAATAGTGGGGGATCTGAACACACCTCTCTCAGCACTGGATAGATCATCTGGGCAATAAATCAACAGAGTAAACGTTACTCTTTCAGAAAGAGAAGAAATCTAGAGTTATCAGAGGTAGGGGGGGAGGGGAGACGGGGAGAGATTGGATAAGGGGCATAAAGAATAAGTACGATTTGTAATAATATATATGCTAATAATATTGATTTGATCAACATACGTCAACGTTGAACCCCCAAAATATGTATAATCAATTATGATTCAATAAAAAATAAATTAAAAACTTTAAAAAAGAAGACATATACAGAACTATCTGAAAAGTAGTTCAGGGGATTATATACTGTAATGCTCATACCTGCTCTTATTCACTATATACTTTGTAATATCTCATGGAGGCAGGTATTGGAGAGAATGAAGATTGGGAAGAGTCCGTCGGCCAACAAGGCACCCTTGACATCTAACTCAGAAACATACTCTAGAACTAGATTTTTTTGTTTTTCTTTTTTGCAGTTGGCTGCTACAGGGATCCAAACCCTTGACTGTGGTGTTATTACACTCCAGGACTAGATGTTTTTCCCAAACCTGAGTATTTCCTTTGCATGCTGCCCCTCCTCCCTTGGACTTATCCACAATAATGTGCAGCATAACTTCCCTTGGTCTGAATTCCAGTCCTTCCTCCTACACTCCTACTTTCATTTCTCACATACTTACTCCAAGTTGTCTTTTCTTCATCCTACTAAAACATAGTGATCTTTCTTTGTATCTTTTAAGTCAACAACTGGCTAATAAGATAAACTAATTCCTGTTTTGGGGCAAAAAAGAGAAACAAAAAGTTTCCCTTCCATTCCCAGTATAACAAATCCATCTCTCCTGGAGACATGTCCAAGTTCTGATTAAGCCTGCACTGTCCAGAATTCTAGTCACTAGCCACATATGGTTATTGAGCACTTGAGATATGGCTAGTTCAGATTGAGAAGTGATGTAAGTGTAAAATGCCCACTGAATTTTGAAGACTTAGAAGAATGTAAAATACCTCATTAATAGTTTTATTTTGGGCTGAGCCCGTGGCGCACTCAGGAGAGTGCGGCGCTGGGAGCGCAGCAGCGCTCTCGCCACGGGTTCAGATCCTATATAGGGATGGCTGGTGCGCTCACTGGCTGAGTGTGGTGCAGCCGGTCTCAAAAAGGACAAAAAAAAAAAAAAAAAGTTTTATTTTAATTATATGTTAAAATAATATTTTAATGTTTTGAATATAGCTAAATAAAACATATTATTCACATTCATTTCACCCATTTCTTTTTACCTTTTACACATGGCTACTAGAAAATTTAAAGTTACATATATGGTTCACATTTTATTTCTATTGACTAGTGCTTATCTAAGCAAGTAGAGAGAGATTATTGGTGAAAGTACAAGGCCAGGCATGAAACATTAGTGATGGCAAGATAGCTCATATCAATTGGGGACAAGAAGTGTCTTTCAGATATGGAAAATGCAAATCATACCATTTCAGCATCCTTTGAATAATACCCAAAATTAAAGTATATAATAATTTCACTAATCAACAAAGATTTCTCTATTACATTACATTGGATTTCTCTGAAGCATTAGATATACTGCTGCTTTAAACACTATCTAAGCTTCCTGACTGCCATTCCAAAAACCAGTTCAAATGCTTTTAAATAACCATAATAAAAATTCTTTAAAAAAGATCTAGATGAGTATAAACTGATGCAGTAGAGTCAAAATATAAATATAATTTTAAATTACAGTATAGGCATATGATAAGAGGTTTTTTTTTCCCCCTTAAAGCTTTCCTGCAATTGTCCAAAAGTATTTTACAGGGAGATGTTAATACAAGAAATTAATTACATAATTACCTAATGACTCTTACTTTGGGAAATTTTTTTTAAAATCGTGGTAAAATCCATATTTCAAAATTCAGTTTAAAACATTTTAAAGTGTATAATTCAGAGACTTTTAATATATTTGCAAGGTTGTACAACCACCATCACTATGTAATTCCAGAACATTTTCATCATCCCAAAAAGAAACCTCACACCCCTAAGTAGTCACTCCACATCTTCTCCTTTGCCTCCCTAATCCATGGCAATCACAAATCTATTTTTTGTCTCTTGACAGCATCCTTTGATGAAAAAAATATTTTAATTTTGATGAAGTCTAACTTATTTATTTTTTTTTTTTCATTGCTTGTGGTGTCAAACCTAAGAAACCACTGCAAAATCCAAGGTCATAAAGATTTGTGCCTATGTTTTCTTCTAAGAGTTTTATAGTTTAGCTCTTACATTTAGGTCCTTGATTAATTTTGAATTAAATAGTATGTATGGTATAAGGTAAGGATCCAACTTCATGCTTTTTTTTTTTTTGGCAGCTGCTCATTACAGGGATCCAAACACTTGAGCATGGTGTTAGCACCATGCTCTACTGAAGTGAGCTAACAGGCCAGCCCTCACACTTTCATATGTGGCTATCGAGTTGTTCCAGCATCATTTGTTGAAAAAACTATTCTTTCCTCCATTTAACTGTCTTGGCACCCTTGTCAAAAATCAATTGACCATATATGTATGGGTTTATTTCTGGATTCTCAATACAAATTCATTGATCTTATGATTTAATTACTGTAGCTTCATAGTAAGTTTTAAAATTGAAAAGTATGAGTACTTCAACTTTATTCTTCTATTTCAAGATTATTTTGGCTATTTACAGCCTCCTGCAATTTCATATAAATTTTAGGGTCACCTTGTCCATTTCTACAGAAATGGTAATTGGAATTTTTATAGGGATTGCACTGAATCTGTAGATCACCTCAGAGAGTATTGACATCCTAACAATATTAAGTCTTCCAATCCATGAACACAAGATGTCCTTCCATTTATTTACTTCTCTAACTTATTGCAACAATGCTTTGTGCTTTTCAGTCCACAAGTCTTCCATCTCCTTGTTTAAATTTATTCCTAAGTATTTAAATCTTCCTGATGTTATTATAAGTGGAATTGTTTTCTTAATTTCCTTTTCAGATTGTTCATTGTTAGTGTATAGAAATACAACTGATTTTTATATGTTGATTTTGTCTCTTACAACTTTATTGAACTCTTTTATTAGCTCTCATAGCGTTTTTGTCAATTCGTTAAGATTCTCTACATATAAGATAACGATATCTATGAATAGAGATAGTTTTTCTTCCTTTCCTAGTTGGATTCCATTTTTTTTCTTTTTCTTGCCTAACTGCATTGGCTCCAGAACATGTAAATTGAAGTGGCGAACACAGATATTCCTGCCTTATTCTTGATCTTAGAGGGAAAGATTTCAGTCTCTTATCATTAAATATGTAATTAACTATGGGTTTTTCATGGATGCTTTTTATCAGGATGAGGATGTTTCATTCCCAGTTTTTTTAGTGTTTTCATCACAAGATGATATTGAATTTTGTTAAATACTTTTTCTGCATCAACTGAGATGATCATGTGGTTCTTATCCTTTGTTCTGTTGATGTGGTATACTACATTAAATGATTTTCATATACTTTTATCATAAAAGGGTACTGAATTTTGTCAAATGCTTTTTCAGCATATATTGAGATGATCACATGGTATCTTTCCTTCATTCTGTTAATGCAGTGCATTGCATTGATCAGTTTTCATCTGTTGAACCATTCTTGCATTCCAGGAATAAATCCCACTTGGTCAGAGTATATAATACTTTTAATATGCTGCTGGATTCAGTTTGCTTGTATTTTGTTTTGGCCCTCTTCAAATATTCTCTCTGCCTGCCTCTCTCTCTCTTCTCTGTGACTCCCATTGTATATAGGTTGGTATGCTGAGTAGTGTCCCACAGTTCTCTTAGAACCTGTTCATTTTTCTTCATTCCTTTATTTTATCCTGCTCCTCACACTGGGTAATCTCAATTAACCTGAATCAAGTTCACTGATTCTTTCTTCTGCCTTTTTAAATCTGCTGCTAAACTCCTATAGTAAATTCTTCATTTCAGTTATACTTTTCAATTCTAGAATTTCCATTTAGTTCTTTTTTTTTTATTTCTTTCCCTTTATTGATATTCTCTTGCAGAGAGATATCATTCTCATGGTTTCCTTTATCTCTTTGAGCGTATTTAAAATACTTGACAAAGTCTTTGTCTATTAAGTCCAAAGTCTAGGTTTCCTCAGGGGCAGTTTCTATTTATTTATTCTCCTTTTTTTCTTGTGTTTGGGCCATATTTCTTTGTTTCTTTGTATGGCTTGTTATTTTTTTGTTGAAAACTGGAAATTCTGAATATTATATTCTGGCCCCTGTAGAAATCAGATTTTCTCTACTCCTTAAGATTTGTTGTTGCTGCTTATTGTAATTGTCTATCTAATGACTTTTCTAAACCAATTTTATAAAATCTGTATTTTTTGTCATATATGATCAGTGAAGTTTGTGCTCTTTTAGCTTAGTGATCCTTAAACACCTGGAACCAAAAACAAACACAAAAACAAAAGTCTTTGTAGATGGGCTCTGTATGTGTGCTGCAGCACACCTTCAACATTCAGCCAACCCATTTACAATTCTGCCTTAGCCTTCAGTTCCCACTTGCACAGAACGTGAAGGTTAGTCAGATGTGAGAGCCATCTCAATTCTTTTCTGAGCATGTGCCCAGCTCTGGTGTGGGGCCTTTGAGATTCCCAGGAATATGTGGGAACTTTTCAAAGCCTATATTCCCCAAACTGTCTCATTCCCCAGCCTTTACTCATAGGCTTTCTGGTTTGTCTATTGTTTGCCCCACCTGTTGTCACCCACCCCAGACAACAGCAGCTAATGCATTTGCCTTTAAATGTTTTCAGTAAATGTCCCCCAGTGTAGTTATGTCAGTCCTGGGAGAGTTTTCCACTAGCTAAAATAAAGGCAAGCTCTTTGATCTGGTCCTTCAGAGAGCCAGCAGATGGATCAAAATAAACAACCACAGTTCTTTGAGAATAAGGTACATTCTGCTTCCTCGGGTACTAGAAACCTATACCTGGCATATGCACTGTTGTCTTCCACAGTTCTTTGAGAATAAGGTACATTCTGCTTCCTCGGGTACTAGAAACCTATACCTGGCATATGCACTGTTGTCTTCAAGACTGCCATTGAGCTAGGGAGTGGGGGATGAGGTCAGGTAAGTTAAAACACTATAAAGCTCTCTTATAGAAAGTCAGGTGGTGTTTCCCTGATTAAGCATTCACCAAGTTACTTTAAACTTTTAATCCCAAGGTTTCAATAAAGTTGATTCTGACAGTTTTGCCAGTCTATTTGCTGCTTTTGGAGTTTCCTACTCTGCCATTTTTGTCCCAGCATGAGAAGGTCTTCTTGCTAAGGATAATATATCTATTGGGGAGATTTCAGGGAACAACTATAAATTCACATCATCCAGAAGCATTCCTTGATTAACACTGACTGGGACCATATATTTAGTCTTAGCATTTATTTAGTCTGTACAAGATTAGTATTCATTAATCTCTTCTAAAGAAAAGATATTAATAGAAACTGCAGTTGAGGAAACCTAAACTTTAGACTTAATATACAAAGACTTTAATATTAAATATTACGTTGACATGATTTTACAAATTATCTTCAGATAAAGGTGAGATAAAGAACTATTTAAAAAATGCTGTTAACATGAAAAAAAATAAGGTTGGCAGAGCTATGTTTTACTTATTTTGAATCCCTTTCTCATACCTCCAAGCCCATTAGCAACTAAAATTTTCAGGACTAAATGAATGATTTAAGTAAAAAAAATTAAAACAGGTGGCATAAGTATTTTCATACCCTTTTAACTATTAAATATTATCACCATTCTCCACTTGCATTCTCCATTTTAAAAAGTAGTTCTGGCATAATTTCTATTCAAAAGCATACATAAGTTTACAATTTCAGAAACAAAACACAGTTGTTGGTGAACACTGCAAATTTTATTTCTAGTATGCAAAAAGGGAAAGGGGACTGCTAATGACACCATGTGTCTTAGAAACAGACAAAAGGAAACGTGAAATCATTCGCCTGGGTTTCCTTCAAAACAAACTTATTTTCCACATATTTCAAACTTACTCATTGTTTAACTCTAAAGCTTGATAGGCTGCTTTGATTCGAGCTGGAGGATTTCTTTCCCTCCATGCCTTCTGCATAACTGTAGGAAAAATATTTCAAAAAGTAGATGAGATGGTAAACAAATAATCTTATGCAAAATGTATGAAGAATGAACTAGGGGAGAAAACAAAGCTTTAAATAACATGTTCTTAAACATATGAAACAAGAATTTGGGTTACTAGTTCATATTAACCTTAGGAGAAATTTACAATAAATTTGGAAGTTTCATATATTTATTTTAAAATAAATATATTATTTCAGTGATTTCTTTGAATAACAACATATAAGGTTCTTAACCAAGTTAATTACATCATTATTATACATGAACATTTATATACCTAAATGCATGTTAAAATTGAGTTTGAATGACATCAGATTACAATAAATATGAAATATTCCAGTTCTACTTTTATCATTCTGAAAAAGGTCTATACAACTGCTAAAAATATACAAAAACTTAAAAACAAAGTCTTTGTCTAACCAATGATTCACTCTAGGAAGAAAGTCTAGATTTGCGTTGTATAAAAAGGGCAAAAAATAGAAAAAAAAGGAATTAATTTAGAATATAGTACAACTCCGGAAAATGTCAGCCTCTACCAGGATTCAACAAAAGCCTGAGTTAGGATTTCTCTGGAATAACAATATCAGTTTTGCTACCATTACTGTACCAAAATAAAGATTTCACACTGTTTCTTTAAAATTAAACAAACAAACAAAGTAGAATTATGAAACTATCTGGCCTATTTCAAGTTTGATAAGAAAAACAGAACGTATGAGTGTTGCTTTTGGAACTAAACCCACAACTGTTCAGAAAGAATAATGTGGAAAATGTTTGAGTTTTCCTTTAGAAACAAAATATTAGTCTTGGCTTAGAAAGGGAGACAATATATTCCACTAGTGTAAAAAAATACATTTCTCATATCAAACATGTCACCAGCTAGCTGACAGCTAATGCTTCCTGAACTTGACAAAATGATACAAGTCAGCATCCATCTGATACTGACCAGGTAAAGAACATCATTCTGCTGAAATAGTCAAATATTATATAAAGTGCAATATTAGACTTGTGATTTTTGGTGATGGGGCTCTCTTCTAATAAGTTATATGATATTTACAGGTCAAATTTTGATGCTGAATCTTTATAAAAATTTTAAATGGTTATTTGGTATTCTTGTGTGTGTGTGTGTGTGTGTGGTGTGTTTTTTAAAGATGACCGGCCCAGTATTCTAGTATATTAAGTACATATTATAATTAATTTAACCAATTCCCTTTTTATGGATAATTAAGTTATGCCCAATTTTTTGCTAATATAAAAACATTGTCATAACAATTTTTCAGTAGTTACTTTGCATATTTGACCAAATATTTCCTTTCTAGAAGTAAAACAGTTGGTTAAAATGTACGCATCTTTTAAAAGATTTTGCACATATATTTCCAAACTCCTCTCAATAAGACTGTATTAATTTACACCTTCAGGCAGTGTAGGAGAGTGGCTATTTCCCTATTTCCTTACCAACATAGCGTTATCAATCTTTACTAATTTAATACATGAAAACTATCTAATTTTCATTTGTATTTTTTTTATTTCTAGTGAGCTCATCTAATCCACCTTTAAGCATTTTTTCCAGTTCTTGCATTTTCAAATGCTCTTTCCAGCCTTTCAAGATTAGTCTTCATAACCACAGCAGTCCTAAGCCTAAGGGGTAATAAAGTAGAGAAAGAAAAATATGTATTTTTTTCCTAAAATAAGGATTAAGAAAAATTTAAAACAAAATGCTGATTTAGTATCCAATTGTCTTCTTTAAGAGTTCTTGATAGGCTTAAAAAAGAGTTAACAGAAGCAGTCAGCAATTCACTCAAATTTACATATTTTCCAAGTTAAATAATATTCTAATATGCTAACAATCACAAGAGAGACCAGGAGTTATCCTAAGGTCAGGAGTCACAAACAGAAATGCCTACAAGGGCCAGGAAGGAAACATAAATGAGTAAACTAAAAGCACATGCACTGTCTAAAGGAGAGCCACAACTCAACTCTAACTTATTACCGCCAAGTAAAAGTATAGATCCAATTTTGCCATATTTTCCAACTTTCAAAAAGCGTAAACCTGGATTTTAATGTAAAATAAATGTTGAAAATGAAAATAAATACAGAAATCCTGGCCCTTGAGGATAGATATGTTTATCTGCCTTGGATGACAGCAAAATCTAATTTAGTTATTACTGATGACAATAAGAGAAATTTGCCACATCATACATACATACACCCTTGTTTTTTCTGAATATAAAACTACTGATGTAAATCATTACTTTATTTGAGTGTCTGAAAAAGATCAATATGGAACCAAAAGTCCATTTCTGAATTATCATTCACAGATAGAGACTGTCCTTGAATTCAGTCTTTAGCTGGAGTTATGTATACCTATAGAAGTACGTGAAACTTTGCAAGGACCAAAATGGGATGCATGGTTTTAAGAGAATATAAGCCTAAAGCTTCAACTTTATATAACTCTTTCCTATAACTGGTCTACTTAAAGAATATTACTCTGATTGGTCTATGCATCACACTGATTTTCCTTTCCTACCTAAACACAATCCTCCACCCCGTACCCCCAAAGATATAGTTCCTTCTCCTATTTTACAGAAGAAACACTTACTTCTTCCCCATCTTGAATCTTTCCAAGGTGCATTGCCATAGACTGTAAAAATCTACACCTGCCAAAGAGACCATTCAAAGTTTGGGTTTTGGGCAGCCATTTTTAATCAAGGCACCCTATAATAGGAAAACCAGTCCTTATTTATTTTAATAGTGGAGGTTGGCATTAGAAATAGAATATTCTGGTTCTGGATTTCTGAATTCAAGTATAGAGTGTGGAGGGAGTGATAATTTTTATCAGTTTCATTCACACCCCTTCCCATTTACTATCAAAGAACACATTGCTCTTTTGGGAAAGTCCCCTCACAACAAAGGGCAAAAGGGACATTTGTAAGGAAGTGGAGACTTATTTTGGCCAAGTAATATGGTCTAGGCAAAGCTCCAAGATGTATCCATCTTTCTATCTTAGAATCTGAATTCAGAAGAGAGATGATTCTCATGGGGATATATGTTAGCACATTTATTTGAACTGAAAAATGAAGTCAGACTTCTCTGTCAGAAAGTAAGTCTGATTTGGTTGAAAGAATTAATGATGAGGATTCACACAGTCACTTAAGTTATATAGAGGACATTTTCCAAAGTTTAAAGAAATAAATATGTAGCTCTAAGGATTTGACAAATATATAATTAAAGCACATAATAACATTTAGAACCTATGGTCGAATAAAATTTAAATTAAAAAAACTGATATAAAAAATTTTTTATTGTGGGCAAATATGCAAATGTGATAAGACTAGCATAAAATTATTACCTTACAATAAAATTATATAGAGGTGTAGAATAGATATGTGCTCAAGAAGAAAAGACTCACCTAAAGTGACTACAGTTAAAGAGCAATTGTTCATGTATTTTCCTTTTTTTTTTTCTGGTGGCTGGCTGATATGTGGATCAAAACCCTTCACTTTGGTGTTGTCAGCACCACACTCTCCCAGATGAGCTAACCAACCAGCCATTGTTCATGTGTTTTCAATGGGTAATGTGAGTATCAAATCATTTGATTACATTACACTATTTTAAATATAAGGTACACTACACTTTATATTCATTTTTAAATGTGTATGTTTTGCAATATGTCAAAAATTACATTCTTAATGATTATTTAACCTTATGATGTCAACATAAAAATGTGCACAGGGATACACAGTTTTTCAAAATTCTGTTAGGAGATATCTGAAAAAAATGTTTTAAGACCACAGCTTTAGTTGATAGCCATGGTTGCTATTTGTAAACCCTGCCAATGTTTGCAATTATGTCTGGGAGAGGGAGGTGAGTCCTAATTTCCAGAGTCACCTCAATCCTTAAGTTAATATACAATACTGATATTCTACTGCTGTTATTTCCCCAACACCTACACTTTTGCCATAAAGCAATTTTTTTCTCCTTTATTTGCAATTAAACCATTTGATGTAATCATACCAAAGATCATTGAGTTTCCTGCTACCATCCACCCTTAACCTATTTATCCAGCAAAGATATATCACAATGAACTCATTTCAATGCCAGGAAACTGTCTATTTTTAACACCCTTATTGGTAATTTTTCTTCTGCCTATCAATGTGGTAAGAAGAAGCTGTGATAGTGTAGTGGTTAACAGCCAGGCTTGAGTTTGAAACTCAGCTTTATCATTCATTAGCTTGTGACTTAGGGAATGTTACTTGATCATCCTTTGCCTTGGTTCCTTTATTTTTAAAATGGGGCTGATAATAGTATCTATCTCATAAAGTGATTGGGAAGGTTAAATTAGTACATTTCTATAAATTGTTTAGTATAGTTCCTGGCATGTAGTAAGTGCTACACATGTGTTAGCTGTTATTTTAAGTACGTAAAATTACTTAAGACATCTGTAACATCTAGGTCATTCATTCATTCATACTTTCATCAAAGAATAAATATTATTATTTACAGTATGTCAGGCAATGTGCTAGATGATAGGATTTGAAGATGAAGAGAAAATAGACCCTGCTCTCCAATGTTTCATACCCTGTTAGAGAAGACAAATATAAAAAATGTGATAACATTAACAAATAAGTGTTTGGGGTTGAATAAATTAACAAACATTACTTTATAGAGGTTTGGACTAAGTCCTGTATAACTGCAGAGTAGAAAATGTTTAGTTCCAACAGGAGATCCCAGAGATGGTGTCCTAGAGAATGTGACTTTTAATTTGGATATTGAAGGATAAAAAGTAATTCATCAGATAGATAAGGAGGATGAGGGCATTCAAAGCAGAAGAAAAGTTGTGATAAATATTCCTGTCCTTATGCCATACACTTATGAGTCTTAATATTCTCTTCTATAAAGAAGAGCTTACAGAGAACTAAACTATGATCTACTATTTTGTATGCATCTCTAACTTATTATATATAAAACAAAATATACCCCATTTTCTCTACATACCAGTCCCCAGTATTTATGCATTGTCTTAGCCTTTTTATCTACATGAAAAGAAAACACAGGTATTCATTTCCTAGATCAAAAGAGGGTACACTATTTTCTGCATAAGCTGTATCTGAATTGTTTTATAAGTAATAAAAGAAGCATAAAATATTTCAAATTTTTTATAAGAATGAAAGTGAGTATATCAACCTAGTTTATAATCATAATTTCTTTTAATTTAATCTGAGTTTCCTTTTTTTTTTGACAGCTGGCCGGTACAGGGAACAAACCCTGTATCTTGTGTTATCAGCACCACGTTCTAACCAACAAGCAACTGGCCAACCTAATCTGAGTTTCTTATCAACAATGCAAATAACTCTGTATATTATAATAACTCTAAAGAACTTTTAAAATAATTTTCATGATCACTGTTTACACCATGAACAGATATGAAACGTACCTGTGTCTGAAGGACGTAAAAAGTCTGTGTCACAGGTGAAAAAGGTTTGATGGTCCTGAGCTGACAAGTTCATATCATAGTATGTAAGTGGCTCTTTACCAGTCACCCAAGTGTATCTTTACCAAAACACAAGAAAATATTTAAATTGGAAGTGAGAGAGCATCTGTCTGCTACAACAGACACTATTTATTTCCAAAAATATACCGCTACAAATTCTATTTAGGAATGTTTTTAAAGCTTATTATAGTTGGTAAAACACATGAGATAACCTACACAAACTACTTAGAGTATGATAATAAAATATCAAAAGCCAAACAGGAAAATAATAGATTATTCAATAAACAGTGCTTTGAAAATTAGATTTGAAGGAATAAAACAATTTGAGTTAGATATATCTTATTATATATACTTAAATAATTTCTCAGTTAGTTAGAATTAAATATTAAAAGTGAAACTAGAAGAAACTAGAAGAAAACACAGGTGAATGTTTACTAGATGTCAAGATGGTAAAGGGCTTTCAAAACATAAAAACAAATAGAAACTTTTTCCAGATTTTGCTAAAATAAAAATTTAAACTTTCAAGCCACCCCCAAACCCACAACAAATTAATAGTAAGCTAACAAACTAGCTAATAAATACATTTTTAAACATCAAATCTCATTAGAAATTAACAAATAACAAATTAAAATAACTAAGTTTTACTTTTCACCTATCAAATTGACAAAGACTTATTACTAAGGGTGAAGTGGGATGTGCACACATATATTGCTGGTATAAATGTAAATTGGTATTTGCATTTCTCTTTCCAGAAATCGATCAGGTAATATCTATCAAGAGTTTTAAAAACAGTCACACCTAGCTGGGGCATGGGTACATGTAGTTCCATTATACGATTCTCTCTACTTTTGTTTATTTTTGGAAATTTCCATAGTAATAACTAAAAAAAAGATTAAAGGGAAGGAAAAAAATTGTTCATACCCTTTGATTCAGTATTCCCACTGCTACAAATCAACCGTAAGGAAATAACAATAGATGTGGCTAAATATTTATCCCTCTAGTATAAATGTTAACACTAAAATAATAATCTTAGTGACCCAGATAAAGGGGATGTAGGTAAGGTATGGTATCTCCATATAACAGAATACAGTACAACCATTAAAAATCACATTTTTGAAGAAATTTATGTTTTCAAGAAATTTTGTGGAAAATTCACATAACATTATGTTAGAAAAAAGTAGGATGTAAAACTATATATACATTATGATGTTTGAGTTTTGTTTCTACATATGTACAGAGAAGAGAAAATGGATGGAAATACTCTAAAATACTTAGTGGTAAAAAAAAGGTGATTTTTTATCTCTGTATTTTTCAATTTTCTACAATGAATATGCAAATTTTTTACAATCAGAAAAAAGTAAGCATTTTAAAAACACATTGTAAGTTTTATTTTTTAGTTATTTAATAGTATAAATTGCCTTGCTAAGGTTTTTAGCTGTTTTGTAAGAAATTATCATGAAGAAAAAAGAAAAATGAAAATCTTGTTCACTTATCAAAGTTTTGCTATGCATTCTAAAAATTAAAAAAGTTAACAATCCACATTACTCCAAAAATGACTTAAAGGAGTTAAAAATATAATGTACAATATCAATAATATAAATTAGAAGTAAAACAAAAGATTCAATAAAACGAAAATAAGGATTGGGACACAAAATGGAGCCTAGAATGAAGCTAACATACAGAATGTATACCAGACAGTTCTATACACTTGCTACAGGTTGGCTACAATGTGGCTGTAAGCTTTCTAGAACCACACAATGGTTATCAATACAATTAAGGACTTTTACATTAAGACAAACTAATCATTCAAAAGAAGTATCAGTATTCCGGACCCTAAGAAATTTTAAGATTTTCATGAAGTAGACACTATATAATATAAAAAGGAATAGTTTCAGTAACTTTTTAATAAACACAGTAAGAGGTTTAATGACCTGTTTCTTGAAGAATCTCTTAATACAGTCTAATAGCATCTCTCATAAGAGCCTAGCTTTCACTTCCCAGGATGTCATTATCCTACATTATTAAGTGCTTAAGCACAGGGATTATTGCTTAGTCATTTTTCTATCTCCATCATTTTGTACAGTGCCCATACATAGTAAATACAAAATGTTTCTCGTTCAATAAATTAAATAACATGTCCCTGTCTACCTCCAGATAAAACACAGTTGTCCTCAAAATAAAAGCAAAGTTTATCTTTGGTTGTAAGTTTCAAAAGATGTTTTCTCATTTATGGTAAAAACTGGAAGAGAAATGGACACAATAGTGTAGATAGGAAATGGCAATATAAAATCAGTATGAAAATATTGTACCCTGTACTCTTGCACAAATGAAGAGCACATTGATTGATATTTTCCAGTGAGTCCTCAAATAAATTTTGAAATTGAGCACACATGCAAAGGAATATGCTGACATGTATAATTTTTTTCTTAATCTCACAAATTCTTTGCAAAAGGCTTTCTGCCATAAACCAGAGCCTAATACGTACTTATTATGTATCACAAACATATGGTTTGAAGCAATGCTTCTCATCATTATAAAAGTAAACATAGTCAAGATGTTTTCAACTAAACATTGGGCTAATCATTCTAACTTATTATATATCAGGGGCCGGCCTGTGGCTCACTCGGTAGAGTGCAGTGCTGATAACACCAAGGCCACGGGTTCGGATCCCATATAGGGATGGCCGGTTCGCTCACTCGCTGAGCGTGGTGCTGACAACACCAAGTCGAGGGTTAAGATCCCCTTACCGGTCATCTTTTTAAAAAAAAAAAGATAACTTATATATCAGTATCTCCAACTAGAAGAGCTGTGATATATTTATAAAAACAAATGTTTCCATAATACTTTCACTCTAAGATCAATGCCATATTCATACTGAAAGAAAAATGGAATACCTCCTGTATTCTGCTCCTCTGAAAAGGTTTAGAGGGTTTCTCCATACCTTGCATTCTGAAGAACAAGGGGGAAAAGGGGGATAATGAGACAGTTTAATCAAATGCAGTTAAATGTTCATTTAACCAATATTTGTTATCTGCCCACTATATGCTAAGCACAGTGCTAGCCACAGATGGTACAAAGATAAAGCGTGGATCACCACTGCTCTTAAGAAGCACAGAATTAAATCTAGTCATTCCTTTATTTCTTTCTCCATAGAGTTTGGTTCATAATACAATTATAGCACTCCCCACAGTAAAATGTGATTATGTGTCTGGTTTTCAGTTTCCCCTTTAAAATATGATCTCTTAAAATTTTGTTCATTTTTATATTCCTGGAATATAAAATGAACACAGCATCTGGAACTGACTTGTTTAACTGGATTAAATATAGCATGAGAATTAGTCATGTAAACAATGGCCTAAACTGTGTGATAAGTGCTATAGTAGCAGTATGTTTTGTTCCAAGAGAAAAAAAGGACATGATTAATTTTGCTCTGGGGAAACCAGGGAAGGCTTCAGAAAGGAGATGACATTTGAACTGATATTGAATCACTGTAAAAGATGAGTAGAAAGTTGCCAGATGAAGAATACTCCAAGCAGAGGAAGTATCAAAACCACACAGCATGGTTAGGCTACAGTACAGAGTAGGAGTGAGAGGGAGAGCTGTAAACGAGGACAGAAAATAGACTGGGGGAAATTGGTGAAGGAGCTTATATACCATATTAAGGAGTTTAGATATTATCCTTACTCAATCAGAAGCCATCAAAGTTTTGTAAGCAGAAAAATAACAGATATCAGAGCTGTGTTTAGATCTGCAATTCTCAAAATATGATTCATGGAAATGCAAAGTAACAACTCTTTACATAATAAATTCTAAGACATTATTTGCCTTTTTAACTGTGTTGCCTTGAACTCAGATGCATGACCCCGAGAGTGAGGGCTTTCTTAAATTTTGTGGCCCAGACTCCTCATTTGTTTACCCTAGTCTTACAAAGTTGAACTGGCGATGAAAAATCAATGGTGGGTAAAACTGCTAATACTTTACTGTGAGTCAAGGGAGTGACACTAAATTGTACTAGCAGTCATTGGATTCTTCACCCCCATATCCTTGCAGTAAAAATGAGGCAAATTCATTTTAAATGTTATACCAGGTTTAATGATTGTCTCCAGTAAAAGCAGTTGTTTTGTGAGCTGAACTGGCCACTTTTGTCGTGGAATAGTGCTTTTACTTGAAAGAGCCACAGACAGACAAACTTATGATTAGTCAGAGAGGTATCTATCAGACATTTTCTTAAAAATGAACAAAGTGAGTTTGTCAACTTTAAGGAAGAAAACTAACAGTATTTACTGCCAATGATAAAATGTGAGCTTTCAAGTGTATAGAATTTTAAGAATTTTGAAAAATCTGTATCTGCTACTGTGAGCCTGGCTCACAATCCATGAGATTGGTGGTGATATTAACAAAAGTGATTTTTTTAATATTATGCAATAAAATGTATCAACATTTAAGATATACATAACTCAGTGAACAAGTATTTTCCAAATTACCAATGCATGATGTTGTAAAATTAGGCATAAGAAAAAAATCCACTCAAAATTCAAGATACACCAATGGATTTTAACACAACAGAACATGCCAAGTTCAGATTCCACACTGCAACTAAACTTCCAGAAAGTTTTGGTGTAGTATGGAAAAAATATCCACAATTTTCTGAGAATGCTATTAAAATACTCCTCCCTTTTCCAACTACATACCTGTGTAAACCAGATTTTTTTCACAAATGAGATTATTTCAATGTTTGTAGAAAAATAAAATTAAAAGAAAATACGAATCTTTCCATGAACCCATGAACCTTTTGAAGTACCATCATACTTCAATCAAAACAGCTTATCACAGGGCCAGCCCGTGGTTCACTTGGGAGAGTGTGATGCTGATAACACCAAGGCCAAGGGTTCAGATCCCTATATAGGGATGGCCGGTTAGCTCACTTGGAAGAGCATGGTGCTGACAACACCAAGTCAAGGGTTAAGATTTTCTTACTGGTCATCTTTTAAGAAAAAAACAAACAAAAAAACTTATCACAACAAACGATGCAGAAGCAGACAGGAGAATAAGCTGTCTTCTATTAAAAATGCTAGGCATTAAAGAGATTTAAACAGGGAGGAGCCCGTGGCGCACTCAGGAAAGTGCGGCGCTGGGAGCACAGCAGCGCTCCCGCCGCAGATTCAATCGTATATAGGGATGACCAGTGCACTCACAGCGCTCACTGGCTGAGCGTGGTGCAGCCGGTCTCAAAAAGGACAAATAAATAAATAAATAAAGAGATTTAAACAAATGTAAAATAATGACAGTCTTCTGACTAAACTTTTTCTTATTTTGGGAAATAAAATTATTTTTCATAATACGTATATTAGTTAGCTTGGACTGCTATAACAAAATACCATAGACTGCATGGCATAAACAACAGAATACATTTTCTCACAGTTCTGGAAGCTAGAAGTCTGAGATCAGGGTGCCAGCATGATTGAGTTCTGGCTAGCAAATGGCTGTCTTCTCACTGTGTTCTTACACGGCAGAAAGAGAGCTCTGGTGGTTCTTCCTCTTCTTATAATGGCATCTGTTCTATCAGATAAGGGTTCCACTCTTATTCAACTTTAATCACCTCCTTAAAGGCCATATCTCCAATACAGTCACATGGGAAATTAGGGATTCAAAATGTGAATTTGGGGGACATAATTCAGTCCATAGCATTCAAATGTCCTTCTTTTATAACAAATACATTAATTCTATCCCAACAGCCCCAAAAAGTCTTAACTCATTTCATCATCAACTCTAAAACCTAAAGTCCAAAGTCTCATCTAAATATTATTGGAATCAAATATGGGTGAGACTCAAGGTGCAATTCATCTTTAGACTATATTCCTCTCCAGATGTGAACATATGAAAACACACAAATTATGTGCTTCCAGTTTACAAATAGTGAACAGGCATAGGATAGACATTTCCATGCCGAAATCGGAAAGAAGGAAGGGGTGATGGTCCCACGCAAGACCAAAACCCAGCAAGGCAAATTCCATTAGACCTTAAACTTGAGGATATTTCTCATACTCTGCCATGTGGCTCTTTGTGAGGATGGCTCAGCTTATGAGGCACTGGGCAGAGTCATCCTAAGCCCCAGATACTACAAAGGTAGCCCCACCCTTTGAAACCAAAGAGAAAACAGCCTTGCCTCCTGGGTCTATGCTGAGAGTGGCAGGCCTCTGGTCACTTATTCTTCCCTTTATTTGAGATCAGTACACATTTACAGCTGAATAGTTCTACGGTTTGGTCCTGTACAATCCAAGAAGTCCAACAGTCTTCCTTTATTCTTTTCTTCTTTCTCTGTCCCTTTTAGTTCAAACTGGCCGTGTCTTTGCTGGCAGAAACCCATGTCTTCTCCTGGCTTCTGCTTATATGGCTGATTAAGTGCATGAGTTGCACAAATGACCTCCAACAGTTGTTTGGCCACACCCTTAGTGTTCTCTTCAGAATAAGTTTTCTCATTTTTTACAATATGAATAGGCTTAGAATTTTCCAAATTTTCAGATTCTAGTTCCTTTTTGCTTATCAGTTTCTCCTTCGATTCATTTCTCTCCTTTCACATTTCACTATAAGCAGTCAGGAGGAACCAAGTTGCTCCTTCAACACTTTGCTTCGAAATCTCTTCAGATAGATAGATTAGATAGATAGATAGATAGATAGATAGATAGATAGATAGATAGATAGATAAATAAATAAATTTTTAAAAAGAGAAAAGAAAAAAAGAAATCTCCTGATAAATTTCAGTGCTGTCAAGTTCAACCTTCCAAAAATGTTACAACACAGTTCAGCCAAGTTCTTTTCCACTTCATAACAAGGATCACCTTTCTTCCACTTTCCAATAACATGTTTCTCATTTCCGTTTCAGACCTCACCAAAGTTGCCCTTAATGTCCACATTTCTAACATGCACTTAAAAACTCTTCCAGCCTCTATCCATTAAAGCCACTTCTCCACATATTTAGATATTTGTTACAGCAGCACAAAATATCATACACTTGGCGATTTAAACAACAGAAATTTACTTTCTCACAGTCTTGAGCTTGGAAGTCCAAGATCAAAGTACTAGCATGGTTGGGTTCTGGTGAGGGTTCTCTTCCTGGCTTGCAGATGGCAGCCTTATCGCTGCATCCTCACATGACAAAGAAAGAAAGTGATCTCTCTCTTCCTCTTCTTATAAAGCCACCAATCCTTTCAGATTATGACTTACCCTTATGACATCATTTAAACTTAATTAACTCCTAAAAGTCCTATCTCCAGTTACATTGGAGGTTAGAGTTTCAACATATGGATTCTAGGAGACACAATTTTGTCTATAGCAATATGTTTAAATGTAATGGGTTTATTGTTATTTTAAAAATAATAAATATTTTACATTCTTTTCTCTTTAAGTTCTAAGATGATAAATATTGATGAATGTAATCCATACATAAACAAAGGCTCTTTGAGGTCCTCAATAATTTTTAAGAATGTAAAGTATTCCTGAGTTCAAATACTTTGGTATTCAACACCAAGGTCAAGAGTTCATACCCCATACCAGCCAGCTGCAAAAAAAAAAAAAAAGAAAAAAGAAAAAAATTTTTGAGAACCACTTTTTTACATAATAAGGAGAGAATGTAATAGAAGGAAAAGTATCAGAGGAAGGGAAACCAGTTAGGACATCACTGCAATAGTCTAGGAAAGAGATGTTAAGGGCCTAGATATGGGGCAATAAATGATGAAATAAAAGAAGGTAGGATGAGTCAATATAATTTTTGAGGGGGAATGAAAAAAAATCATATATGTTTATGAGTGGTAATATTATAGAATGAGATCAAGTTATTCAGGGAAAAAAGTTGAACAAAAGTAGACTCTGACTCACTTTTGAGGTTCAAATCAAGCATTTCCTCTGTGAAACATCTTATGGCTCTCCTTCCAAGAATAACTTTCCACTCTTTCTTTTCTGTCACCATAATATCTTATACAGTAGCAAACCATTCTGCTGTCAACTTACTTAAATGTCTACATCCTCTACCAAGCTGGAATGTTTTTGTTTTTTTGGTGGCTGGCCAGTATAAGGATAGAACCCTTGACCTTGGTGTTATCAGCATAGCACCACACTCTAACCAAGTGAGCTAAACACCCAGCCTCAAGCTGGAATATTCATAAGGTAATCTTCACTCTCATATGAATGGTATATTCGGTCTTACAATAGGAAGTAAAATCATGCAATACATTATTGTTATAATTATTTGTATATTGAACTCTGAGCTTCTTGAGGACAGACCTGTGTCTTATTTATCATAGTATGTCTTGTTCTTAGGAGCTTTTTAATAATATTATGAAAGGGGAAAAAGAAGGGAGAAGAAAATTACCATTATTCCTTCCTGTACTCTTGAATGACTGCCAACCCCACCCCTACTATTCCTGGTCATTCTTCAGGATTCCACTTAAATAGTACTTCCTCAGGGACTTTGCCTGGTCATATCTAAAAAGTGCCAGCAATTGCATTTAGGTCATATTTTTCTACTAAACTAACATAACTCTAGTAGTTAGGTTTATTGAACAAATGAGACATTATGGGAATCTTATGGAATTAACTCATTTGTATTATTATTGCATGATTATTACCTATACCAAATGAAAGGAACAATAATCCAAAATATCATTAATATTTGGCTTTGAAAATTTTGCTTTCCTAATTACATATCATTATCAATATTTACTTTCTATTACTGGATACATATAGAGGAAGAGTC
The DNA here is from genome assembly GCF_000696425.1 of Galeopterus variegatus. Taxonomy (NCBI): domain Eukaryota; kingdom Metazoa; phylum Chordata; class Mammalia; order Dermoptera; family Cynocephalidae; genus Galeopterus; species Galeopterus variegatus. The sequence goes on from NW_007727526.1 coordinate 130,962, forward strand.
TTCAAGTAAAGTATGACAATGGAATATCCATAGATAAAGAATTGAGATTTTGACGCTTTTGTAAGTATTTTGAAAAGAAAAGGTATTTTTTTCTATTTTGCTCTCTTGGCAGAGATGGCTAGTTATCTCTGATCTCTCCTTTATAAGTAATAAGATCCCCTGATTATTTACTAGCCATAAATATCATATCACATATATTTATGAGATATATTATAAGATCCCCTAGTTTACTGGCTATAACATGCAAGCACACACACGCTGAGAAAATGATTACAATTTTTAGCTTCCCTTATGGCTAGTAGTGGCCATTTGGCAAAGGTCTGACCAGTGGGAAGTGAGTTGAAAAAGTATGCAACACTTCTGGGAAATGTCCTTCGCTGCCATGGGGTGGGGTAAGGGGGAAGGAATGTCCTCCTGGCTTTTTCTCCTTCCTGCTCATTGGAATGTGGATATGATGGCTGAAGCCAGGGCAACTGTCTTGGACTACAAAGGTAAACACTGCATTTAGAGATGGCAGGCTAACAAAATAGAAGGGGTCTGGGTCTCTGATGATCATTACTCTCTATACCAGCCATGGATTAACCTATATTTACGTGAAAGACAAACTTCTCTCTGTGTCTTAGTCCATTTGCACTGCTATAACAAAATACCATAAACTGGACAGTTTATATAACAATAGAAATTTATTTCTCATAGCACTGGAGGCTAGGAAGACCATGATCAAGGTGCAGGCAGATTCAGTGTCTGATGAGGGCCTGCTTTATGGTGTATAGATGGCGCCTTCTTGCTGCTTTCTCACATGGTAGAAGGGGCAAGCAGCTCTCTGGAGTCTCTTTTATAAGGGTGCTAATCCCATTCATGAGGGGTCTGCCCTCATAACCTAATTAGGCCCCGAAGGCCCCACTTCCTAAAACCATCATATTAGTAATTAGATTTCAACATATGAATTTGGCGGAGGTGGGACACACAAACATTCAAACCACAGTGCTCTGTTGTTTCAAGTTTTCTATCTCACACAGCCAAACTCAAACTTAACTTCACAGCTCTGAAAACACATTAAGAAAAGAAGTCACCTGACAAATTCTGTCTGCTGGTTTCACTTTCTCTGTTCCTGGAAGGAGAACCTAGCTCTGAAATGCTGCTCTCTGTTCCTCCCATCAGTGGTCGCAAATGGTTTACAGATACTTGCTCAATAAAAGATGTGCCGTGCTTATGGAAGTACCACCATTCAAAAATCTATGACAAACAGAAAACATCCTTCACTTAAAATAGAATTAATCAGCAGATATAAGAGCTCAAATTAAAACATTTTCTCAAGATATTCCTTTTCAATTCAGCATTTTAAATGCCCCTTCCTCCCCCACACCCAAACACAAGATTCCCCATTAACAGATGCCACGTAAAGGTGAAATACCTTTTTTATAGTTCTGTCATGAAATCTAGACAAGCTTAGAAAAAACTATGCATTTGTAATAAAGCACTAAAAAATAGTAAGTGTTTAATCTGTAAATAATTTAACGCTGTTATGTTACATCATCATTTTATTCTATCTTTGCATAATAAAAACAGTTTTAAAACAATGAGCAAAGTGCCCATGTTTGACTCTCAAATAAGCAAGTTTATTAAATGTGTGCTTTGGGCAAGTCACTTAATCTCTAATATCTCAAGCCCTCAGTGTCCTCACCTATCAAGTGTAGTTAACAAGAATTATAAGAAAGTGCTTTCTGAACCAAAAAGTACTACTCCAATATTTGGCAATATTATTAATGTAGGTTAAGAGTCAGGTTGGAAAAAAAAAAAAGAGTGAGGTTGATTCCCATATTGAACCAATTAAAAATCAGGGTATTCACATCCTTCTGTTTCCATGGTTTATCACTGTTACAAAAAGTGGAACCAAAAGAAGCTCTCTGTGCTGAATTAGCAGAAATTTTCGTATTTGGACACTCCAACCTTCCCAATTCCCTTTGCCTGGTTCCTTTGTGTTTCAGCTTAAATGACACTTCCTCAGGCAACTTTTCCTGATTCCACAGAACAGAACAGGTAGCTGCATTATGCATTTCCATTGGATCTTGTGTTTACCTTTCAGAGTCATCTTTTCACTTGTAATAACTATTGCTATTCCTCAGGCCCCCAAGCACACTCCCACTTCAAGTAGAAGTAACACTTGCAGCACAGCTAGTTTCCTCATTTCCTTCAGGTCTTACTAAAAGAATCACCATTTCAGTTAGACCTTCCCTCGCGACCCTGGCTAAAATTTCAACCTTTTACTCTGACACTTTATATGCCCTTCTCTGCCCTTCTTCATTTTCTTTCCTTAGCACTTATCACTAACAATAAGAACACACAAGTTGTTTTACTTATTTATCTTTTATTATTTTATCTATCCCCTACTATAATGTAAACTCCATAAGGACAGGGATTTTTGTTTTCTTTTGTTTTGTTCACTGCTATAAGCCCAGTACCTAGAAAGAGTATGACACCCAGTAAGCACTCAATAAAACATTGTCAAATGAATGAATCAATGCCCATAATCACCTTCTATGCTAAATTCTTAGAGGCCAGAATCTGTGTTTGTCTGCTTACCATGTATCATAAACATCTAGAACAATATCTGACACATAAAAGGCTCTCTATAAATATTTGTTGAATGAATAAATCGCAGACTTTCATTTTAAAATTGTTCACTTGAACAATTTTAAGTAGTTTTCTGTTTTGACTGTAAAATTACTTATTATCTTCCTCCTCTTGTTTATAGATCATTTCCCTTAAAAAGTCCACTGACAAAGGCTGGCCAGGTTAGCTCAGTTGGTTAGAGTATGGCCTGGCCTTGTAAGACCAAGGTCAAGGGTTCGGTTCCTCATAAGGGCCAACCACCAAAAAAACCAAAAAACAAAAAAAAAGTCAACTGACAGACTAGTCTTCTGCCAAATGTAGTAGACAAATGTATTACTTAAAGAATAAACAAATATATCCACAACTACCTAAGAGATTATAATATTTGTTAAAACGATTTTACTACAACAGAGCAAATGACGCACAAAAAATCAGTTTTCAAACCTCTAGGAATGTTATTTTTTGCTTCAGTAAATAATAGAACAAATGTTAAATAGGTGCCAAAATTATATAGTCATTTTGCACTATATTGTGGCCCATTGACTAAATGCTACCACATTTACAGGAAAGTGCTACAAAATCAAGGTAAAGCATTTTTTTCTATCATGCCACAAATGTTTCATGCTCAGTCTAAAACAGATTCTCTTTCTGCTCACTCTTATTGAGTTAGCAAGTAGTTAATCACCACCAAATGAGGCTACAGTTTGGCTTCTACCATATATTTTACTAAGAAATCAAATGAAACTTCTTTAAAACAACCAGAAGAAATTACACAAGCAAAAATTGTTCATGTGACAGAAATTTATATTGGATAAAAATTTATATTGGATAAATCTTAGATTAAAAAATTGGATAAGTATTGTCAAGGACACAGTTATCACAAAGGCACCAATAACAAACTGCCCTTCACTATATGAAGTATAGGTGGCTTTTTATGAATGAATATGAAGTTAAAGCCTTTTTCAACTTTTAAGTCAACTTTTAACACAAATGAACATTGATAATAATTGCTAATACTTATCAAAAGCTTTCTATAAGCCAAACATTGTACAAGTCGTTTATATGCACTATGTCATTTAATCTTCACCACAACTGATTTTAGAGATGAGGACATACATTCCAAGTTTAAATCACTTGCTCTAATTCACACCACTGGTAAGTGGCAGAGCTGGAATTCTTATTCAGGTGTGACTGACTTCAGAACTTCTAACCATTACACTAGACTGTTTCCCAAATATACCCCAATGTATATGTGAGTGTATGTATATGTGTGTACAAGTTCAATAAATCCAGGTGGTAAAAGAAATTTTATAAACACAACAACCTTTGCTAATAAAAACCTATCAACACTGCAAAGGTAAAGACACAGTTTAACCTTTAAAATGTTACTTGAATTTCCTATTTTTTGTATATTTAAAAGCCTGTTTTAAAAAGAATAACAAATTTATAAAATGGTTTTAGGGCTGGCCAATTAGCTTAGTTGGTTAGAGTGCGGTATTATAACACCAAGGTCAAGAGTTCAGATCACAGTACCAGCCGCCCCCCAAAAATAAAATAAAATAAAGTACTTTAGACATGTGTGTGTGTGTGCGTGTCTGTGTAATATGTATATCATATATATCATATAAGAAGGAATTATAGATGATATAAATGAGGAAATTATGATTTAGACTGTTTATGTAACTTGTCCAAAGATATCAGCTAGTAAGTAGCAGAGTTCAGACTCAAAATCATATCTTCTGGTTCCAAAACCAATGCTTCTCCTACTAACAAAATCAGCTGTTTAAAGATAATTTATTTTCTTTATTTAGACTTTTGTATGCTATTGACTAATGGACTAACACTAAAATATGCTTAACTATGAGTGAGTGGGCTTTATAACTAAATAAATTGTGAGGCTTGTAACACAGTTTTTATCCTGAATTCCTCCATAGTTTTTTTAAATCAAGAGAAAAATTCCTTTCTTGCCCGACATTTCACTTTAACAAAATGGTCAGTGTTATTCCCTATTTTTTAAAAAACGGTCAATACAAATGCTATTATTTCTATTATAGCTGGAGAGCACCACCTAGAGATGAGAAGAAAGAACAGAAAAATCCATTGGCCACGCATAGCATAATACTTATTAAGATTTTCACCTGCAGTAGTATTTTCCAAAGTGTTGGAGGAAATACTAAATTAAATGTCTGCACGGCTCAGGTTGGTAACAAAAACGAGTGAAATGCACAGAGTGTAAGAATTAAATTCCTTATTTACTCATACACTAGGAAACACTAGATCCTAAGGATGTTAATGAGGTAATAAAAGTTGTAAAAAAAAGTTTTAATGAAAAATGATATCTTGTTCAAGGAGAAGTTAAATTAAAAATGAAAGTTAAACCAATTTCTTTCCTCACTTTGAGCCAGCTATCATGTTACAAGCTTTTATACTCATTATTAGTTCTCATAATTTCATGAAGTGGACCCAATTATTATCCCCAGTCTACAGATGAAGAAATGGGGGCTGGGAAAAACTATAGGCTGAATTCAAGACACATAAATTTTACTCTGCCCAATGTTGCCAACATTAAAATATTGGGAGATTTTATATAAAATCTGCATGCATATCCAGTTTCTCTTGAAATCATCTGAAAAATTAGAAGATCTGGTAATACAAGCAGCAAGCCTACATGTTAACAATTAGCTTTAGCCCCTTTTAGAAGGGGCATGTGCTGACCAGATTACCCAGTTCCCAAAGTAAATAAGAAACTTAATACTTACATCCTGCCCATTTCACTCATTTTTGTTACCAACCTGGGCCCTACAGGCATTTAATTTTCAACCACCCTCTTTCCCCCACTACATCCACCATTACAATATACAATAACCCTTTAATATGCAAATAAATACTGATAATCTCTACAAGTGGAGAGGGAGATGCAGTGTTCCCCAAACTTGTTTAAATAGGTAACTCTTTTTTCAAATACTGAACACATTTTGGAAATGCTGGTCTTTAAGTATATTTACTGTCACCATGTAAAGGATCTTTAGACAAATACCAAAACATGAGTGAAAATGGCAACTACTTACAAATATTAGTCCTGATATCAAAGAAGATGTCCCTGTAAGTGCCACATAGAATTTCGGAGTCAATGAATTTAAAAATACTGTCACTGTCAAAAAAAAAAAAAAAAATCAAAGTTTAAAAAATGCAAATTTAAAGCACTTAAATTGCAAATATGTATGTATGTTTACAAGTGCAGGGATATAAGTAGTATTAATATTAAGTATAAAATTCATTTGAGAAAGTTGTAATTTTTAAAAAGCTACTTTAAATTCCTATTGTTTCATGTCTTAAAAATGCATTCACACATGTCAAGGTAGGATTTTACACTGTTGATTAGTTAAGAAGCAAATCAAAATGAGATCATTTACCTTGCCTTTGAGAATAAAACTAAAGCACTTATAAGTCAATTTAGACAAGAACTTTTACAAATCTATAAGGATAGGAAGCTGAACAAACATTCTTTTACAAAGGAGGTTAAGGCTGGTTAATTCAGTTGGTTAGACCATGGTGATAACACCAAGGGCTGTCAGGTGTTCGTCTCTGTACTGGCCAGCAAACAAACAAACAAAAAACAAGAGACGTTTAAAACCATTCCCTAATTATTTTGGTGAAACACAAACTAGTGTTTCAAATTAGAGGGAAGGAAACATAGTGTATGTTTTGGGTATGTGGCCAGAGAGGCAAAAATAAGCTCAAAGAGAAAAGCAACAAACTGAACTCTATGCACCTGACTTACTGAAATCCTGGGATCAGAATCTTCACTTCAAATAATTGTCTCATAAATACTTTGGATTTTAGAAAGAAATAAAAATCTGTAATAGTCAATTACTCTCATCTAAATGGTGTATCTAGTTAACATGTAGAAAAATAAAGAATAAATCAATGAATAACATTTCACAGATCAGACAAACCATTAAGCACTTCATTCACCTGTTATAAAAGCCAAATTAGCTCTTCAGTCTGGCTTGTTTTAGTGTGTTAGTTATATTTGAATTTACATCGTACTTATCTCCTAAAAAATCCAAAATATTTCAGGACATTATTTCACAGTCTTTCACGTCATCTTATGGGACAGAAAAGGGGACATTTGTGTTCTTTTGCTACAGAAAAAATAAACCACGGTCCTGATTGTCAAAGTCATCACACAGAAATACTTCCATGTTGTCCTGAGGTTGCTGCTCAGAGCTTGAGTAAATTATTACAGTGACATGGTAAGTGGCCCTGGGCCCCATCCACTTCGTCCTGTCTACAGCTAAAGAATAGTATTTGGAAAATCCATGGGGATCATCACTTCTTACACGTCTTTGTATCTTCAGCCCAGACTACATAGCAAGTGCTCTACAAATGTTGAACGAACTAACGAACAAACCCCCTGCTCTTCGTGGCGCACTCTCTCTCCCTTTACTTCCTGTACTGTTCTATTACTAAAGATAAAGTCTAAGAGAACAGACAAAAATATCACAAAACTGTTTAACAGACCTATTTTAAAACACGAGAATGGTCGACTAAGATCATGGCATTTTGTTTCTTTGAGATCTTTGAATCACAGATGTGCACATCTTTGTTGTCTGGGTGTGGGTTCTCTCAGCCGGGGCGGCAGGAGACTCAAAAGGAATGATTCTCAACGGATAATACTCATGATGGGGGTGTATATAAGTGCTACATTCAGTCTGAGAATGCTCTCTTCAGTCCTACCACCTGAAGCTTACGGCCTGTCAGGTGGCTTTTCCTCGGGTAAACAAGGACACAAGTGAGAGGGCGGATCTTAAGAGCTTAAGGAGGAAACAGTAGCTGCACCTCGGGTTTGACAATCAGCTGCGGGGTTGCGGCCCAAGAGAGAAAGAATACACTTGGTCGCGCAGCACCGACTCCTTCTCCCAAGACCTTTATGACTACTGAGAATCTCTGCCCTGTCCCCCCTTGCCCCCTGCACGTTTCCTGGCCCCCCGCCCGTCACCGGGAGATCTGGGGCTCTCACCCGCTGCCAAGTTCTCACACAGCCTCAGCGGGACCCTCAGAGCGTAAAGCAGCCCCAGCCCCGCCACGAACCACAACGAAGCCCCAGTCCCCGCCAGCCCGGCCCGGAGCCGCTCCCTCCAGCCCAGCGGCGGGCTCAGTTCGGGAGCGGGTGCAGGAGGAGAAGCCGCAGCAGTCTCCGCTCCACCTAAGCCACCGCAGTCCGCCATCTTGCCACTCTCACAAGCGCCAGGAGCTGGGAGGGGAGAAAGGCAGGAAACCGGGACTCGGGAATCCTGGGATAGTGGCGGACCTGGAGTTGTCCCCTGTGAAGACTGAGTCCTGGGGAACGGGGAAAGAGATTTGGAAGGTTGAGTGTGTCCCAAGATTGGGACTACCAATTCCTTAGGGTGGCGGGGAAGAGAGCGGATAGCGGCACCTATTCTGGAGGAACTGGACTGAGATGTGACCTCGGAATGAAGTGTTTTTGCTTCCATACGAGATGAGGGTCACCTTTCACCTCATTCCCGGGGTTGGAAAAGCCACCGATCCTTCCAGAGGCCGAGCTGCTCTGAGCGCTTTGGACTCGGCTGCCATGGAGATCACTGGTACCATGAAAACTTATAGGAGTAGCAACTGCTATTTTGTAGGATGGAGCCTAGGCGCCAAGAGCAGTCGAAACACGCTGGCAAGCGTGCAACAGATGAAAGGGGAAACGAATGTAACTCAGAGAGAAAGACACTAGACTTCAAGTCACTGAAGGCAAAGCCAACTTCCTGGTGCGCTGGCTGCGGGCGCCGTCACCCTCGCGCGTAACTGACATGGCGCCCCCTCTGCCGGCGTTTCCGGGCGGGTCATTCTGACTGCCCCCACGGTGATTCCATCACTCGGCTTCCTTCCCGGCCTGCCTCGCGCCCGCGGCCGGGCTGGGCCAGAGCAGCCCAAGATGGCCGACTTCGAGGATCGTGTGTCGGATGAGGAGAAGGTAAGGGGTCCGCCTCTCTCTCCGACCTCCTCCCTCGGTAGGGAACAGGGGCCCGACCTGGCTGCGGTAGGAAGCGTGGCAGTGTCCCTAGGAAAAAGAAGCTTGTTGGCTCTCGGTGGCATTCGCTCTCCGCAGTCCGGACGCTTCCCTCTTAGTGGGCTTTCCTCTGCCTCACGGTGGCCCCAGTTCCCCATTCCTCAACTCTCTTCTTTTCCTCCGGGCTGTAGACACAGCCCAGTGGCCTTCCTGCAGAAGAGACTTTAATGAATCCTGACTGGACTCTTTTCTGTAATTATGAAAGGGGGCAATAGTGATGTCGCGACGTATCAAGAAGCAGTTACTTGACCGCTTTTAGCTGTTGGGGCTCACCCCACCCCCTCCCCCGTTTTAGATATGATTAGGGCTAGGTTAGGGCGAGTCACTTCCTGCTCAGGGTAGCCTCTTAACTTCCCTCTTGCTCCTCCTTCCTCAGGAAGTGATTTTGCTGTCACGACTCCTCGATAGGGAGGTCCTCAAGTGGTGTCCAGCCCACTAAACATCCACTTCTTTTCTCACGTACGATCGGCTGGACTAATTCGCTATGATAAATCTGTAAGCCTCAGGGCATTCGCTTCATTATTCGAACACCACTCTTTTCCCTGTAGACACTCCCTTGATTGTAGGTACATACGGTCCCCGCGGTCTTACAACCTCTAAACCGTGATTTCTTGAAAAATAGTTTTCGGTTCCTTGTTAACAAATCAAGAATAACCAGTAGATTTTTTTAAACTTCAGAAAGATTTTATGTAGCACATAAACCTCATGTTAACAAATTCTGTTGTGGACGAAGCATCCTGCCTTCTGTGATGCTTCACTGTGGTGTCTGATTGTAGTTGGATTTGTCAGGGTGCAATTTGTGAACTTATTTCTGGAAAAGTGTCTTAAATACAAGAGCGTATTCTAAATTGCGTGGAATAGCTTTTTTTCTGACAACTGCACACCTTTCTTAATAGGTTTTCAGGTTTTTTGTAAATTATGTGACTTTTAGGGACTGTAGAAGTTAGAATGACCTCACTAGATAACTTGTTAAATGATAAGAATTAATGTCTTTTGTTTCTCACGGTGGTTATTACAAAATGTGCACTCTTGAGTGCTCTGTAAATCTGGACTTTTTCTTTCTTAATGAAAGATATTGGGGTGGGGAAGGGGACTGTTTATGATCCAGGGTCTTCTGTAGAATAGTTTGTTATATCATACCTACATATGGCATGCCATTTTGAAATGCCGAAGAATGTGCTCAACACTTACAAGCCATTGAACAACTCTTTAACATTATATTTTCTCTTATTTGGAAATTGATTCTCATAAATGTTTAAGATTTAGAGAAAAACAAAGACATCTTATATATGAACTTCTGCTGAAAAGAAAACTATAATAAAATGTTTTTTCTAAGGCAAATAGTTACGATTCAGATGAAATTAGATTACAGGACAGTGTAAATCCTGGGATAATAAAACATTTGTTAGTCTGACTGATGGTCCATTTATTTTAAGCAAAAATATTGTTACAACAGAATTTCACAAAGAATTGGGATGATAAACTTTGAAGTTTATGGTGCCCAAGTGATATACACGTTTACCAGTGTTGTTGGATTTTTGTTTTTGACACGAGGTTAGAATGCCTTTTTAATTAAATTTGGGAAAATATGTATATAGATTTCAGAGTGCCAGTTAAGATTTCTTTGCATATTGACAGTGTTTTAATTAATAACATTAATAGTCTTGGTTTTGTAACAGCAGATCTGTGACCAGTTTCCTCTTCTAGCATACTTTTGTTGCCAAAAATATTTTAATATTGCTTTTTGTCTTTGTTAGGTTTTCTAAAAGCAATAAACCCTTAGGTAAATTTGGTGATAATAGTCTCTGATTTCCTTACAAGTATTTCTATAAAAGCTGGTAAAATCATCCATTCTCATAACTAACTGCTGAAATTTTTATCACTTTATAAGGAGGAAGTTGAGCTTTTTAACTTCTGCATCATTACCTGAAATGGTCATGATGAGCTGTCTAAATAAAATAGGAAGTCAAAAGTTTAATAACTTGTAGAAATGAATGCTTTTAGTCTTATCCTGGAGTTCACAGTTTGAGAACGAGCTGTACTCTTCTAATTACTTAGACTCTTCAGTTATTTAGTTTTAAGTCCTTAGCAAGACCAAGATACCATAATTAGGAAGTTTGAAATATGAGATTAACTACTTGTTTGGTTCTTTGCATTGTTCTTTATTTCATGATTCAGCATTTTAAAAACAAATGCAAAGAGAATTTCAGGGCTGAAAAAAAGTGTTATTAGCATTTTTTTCCCTTCAGCCTAACTAGTAGAATATTTATGTACAAATTCAAAAATACTGTAACTGAGAAGAGGATCTGTGTGTTTTTGATTTAGACAATGGTATATCGGTTTTAAGGCATTTTTTGCAAAACAGGTTTATCAAAATTATTTAGCAGAGATATAGAAAATGTAAATAGATGCAGGGGGTTTTTTGTTTTTTGCAGCTGGCTGGTGCAGGGATTGAACGATGCAGGAATTTGAAGGCTTTGTTAGAGCTCATGAAAAATATTTATACTTTTAAACTGGATTTCCTTGATTATGTATTACATCCTTAATAAGTTATTATCCCAGAATAAAGTAAGCCCTAAAGCTTATTTGCCAGGGCTGTTTTCTAACAAGTCACCAAGTAGTATTAATATTACCATTCTTTTATCTTCACTTCTTTTCAGTTAGTTTTGCTAACTGGTATTCATATAATCTGTTATAAAAGTCTGGGACAGGAGCATAAAGCCTAAGCAGGTGCAAACTTAGATGCCCAGTCTTTTGTTAAGAGTGTAGGTTTATTATAATTTCTTGCAGAACATTTAGCTATTTTATTAGGACAGCTTCTAACCACCTGTGTGATTTTGGAAAAATAACCTCTGTGGATGGGCTTCATTTAGTTTCTTTCTAAAATAGGGAGGGAAGGGAATTGGATATAACCAACCCAACAACGTTTAATGAACTTTTTCAAACTCTGATAAAAAAAATTTCAATTTTTAAAATTGAAATGTTAAAATGTTCTAGGAGGTGCTATCATTATTTGCTTTTCTACATTTGCCCTGGTAACAAGACTGTGGGTTCCTTGGTAACCAAAACCATGTCTTTTTATCTAGTGCCTAGCATAGCACCAGGCACACAATGTAAGCACAGCCTATAGTATGAAAGAATTCACAGCTTCATTAATTCTTATATTTCTCCAGTCCACAATCCTTCATCGCCTATAAAACACCCCCTCCCAGTTATTTCTGGTAATCTTTAGGTATTTCTAGTGTTCAGGAACGTGCCTCTTTGGGTGCCACTTTGTGCATTCATTGTGTCTGAGCAGTTGCTGCCATCACTGGTGCTCTGGCATGCCATTGCTGGGAACATTCAACCCCATGGGAGTGTTTTCCTAATAGATGCCATAAAGCTTCAGACTTATGGATACCAAAATGACCATGTGTACTTCGAGCTTTACAAAACCCCTAATGAAAGTATTTTCTTCATTTGCTGTAAATCTGCTCCTTTAGAGCTCAGAAAAGCACTACAAAACCCAGGTATCATTTGCTCTTTTCTGTCTCCAGTCACAAATTTCTCTCATCTCCTTGCCAAAAAATAAAGTCCTTATATGGATCAGCTCATGAAAATAAAAACCCTGGATGGGGTAAATTAGTCATGATACTAACGACAAATGACTACTTGGGGTTTTTTTGAACTAGATAATAATTTCAGTATTCGTTTACTGTTATTTTCCCTTCTCCCATCATCAGAACCTCCTGCCAACCTCTGCATTTTTATTCATCCCACCATTATTCACTTAACTGCACAGACCCAGAACATTGGCATCATCTTTTTTACCCTCATCCTCTCCTCTCATGTTCATTCAGTATTCAAGTTCTGTAAATTCTTCTTTCCTATCATTAGATTCTGTTCCTCCATTTCCATTAATTTAAAAATAAAAATTATTTTAGGTATGTAGAAACCATGAACATATGCTTAAAATTAAAATGGTAGGGAAGGGCATGAGTAAAAAGTCCCCTCCCACACCTGCCCTCCAGCCACCCAGTTCTTCTGAGAGGCAGCCAATATTACCAATTCCTTTTGTATCTTTTCGTTCTGTGCATATACATACACATGATATCTTTCCAGGACAAACTCATTTTAGCTAGGCCAATGAAACTAATGTATAAAAGTGGAATAACAACTAATTATTTTAATAAATACAAAATGGACTAGATTCTGTTTCAGATAGGTCAGGTACATGGGAATCAAATTATAATTTTTTAACAGTTTGAACATGGAATTAGAACAAGAGAAATTAACTATATAGTCTAAAATTTGAGTGGTATTTACCTTCATAATAGGTATATATACCCAACATCAAGACCAAGTCAGATATTTGGGTAACAGCAGCGGACATTTTTTCCAGGTTAGTACTAGCAGGGGAGTTTTGCAGGGCTGGAAGGAAGTCCTTATGTATCAAAAATTTGTATATTGCAGCTTCTTCTGCAGTCTTTCCCCTTAGTTAATATCTCCTCCATTCTTTAGTCACTCAGCCAAAAACTTAAGTGTTATCTTTGACTCCTTTTTTTCTTTCAGTCCACATATAGTTCATTAGCAAATCCTTAATGGTCTTAAAAATGGTCTTTAAAATAAACCCAGAATTTGATTATTTCTCACTACACACTTATTCCAACCACTCTGGAAGATGCCACTATGATCTCTCACGTAGATAATTACGATAGCCTTCTCTCTTGTCTCCCTGCTTTTGCTTTACTCCCTCCCAACCCTCCCCCCAGCGGTCCTCAACGAAGCACCCACAGTGATCTGATTAAAATGTAGGTCAGAACATGTCACTCCTCTGTTCAAAACCCTCCAGTGGCTTCCCATCTTCTTCAGAATAAAATTTCTTACTCTGACAAGTCCCTACATGTTCTGGTATTTTACCTCTTTACCACTTACTTGTGACTTCATTTCCTGTCTGTCCTTTTCCTGCTTCTCTCTTTTCCAGACACACATTCTCACCTAAGGGTCTTTGCATTTGCTCTTTTCCATCGAGTTCTCTTCCTTCTATATCCCTCACTTCAGATATTTAACCAGAAATCATCTCCTCAGTGAAACCTTCTTTAGTTACCCTATCCAGTTCCAAATCCTAACATATCTTATCCCCTTACCTTGCCTTATTTTTACTCCTCAGCATTTATCACCAGCTAGTATACCATGTATTTTAGTTGTTTAATCTTATCTATTGTCTCTCTACCCATTGGAATGTAAGTTCCATGAGAACAGTGCACTAGTGAATCACCATTGTCTAAAACATAGTGGGCCTTCAGATATTTGTTGAATGAGTGAATGAATGAATCTCACTTTAATAGCATCTGTCTTGATTTCTTGGTTACCTCTCATAGGGCAGTCTGAATTTCAGGTTTTGTGAAGCTGTATTGAGGACACCAGTACTTCTATATTACTGACAGATCAATTTTTATTAATGGAGCTTTCTTCTTAGAAAGCTTCAGCAAGTCATCGTTACCTACAACCTACAGAATAAAACCAGAGTAGATATTAGCCTAACTATTGTCATCTGATTCAATTTATTTTCCTCTACCCTTCTCTTTTAGCTCCAAATAAATCCTCTTTGTATCAACCTGATCTGCTTACAAGAGGCTGTTTTCCCCCCACCTTTTTTGTTCTTACTATTCCTTCACTTGTAATGCTGTCCATCTGCCCCCCTCCCCCTGCAGTACCTATAGTGTTTTGCAGAGCACAGCTTGATTCTATCTTTCTTTTCCTTGTAGTTGTCTTTCACCAACCCAACCCATATCCATCTCCTTCATAAGTTCTATGCCACATACTATCTGTACTACTGATTTGGTAGTTTTGCTGCTTTGAATTGTAGTTATTTTTAAATGGTTAACACATTCTTACTGAGGGCTATTATTTGTATAAATCGTTTTGCTAACAGTGAAAGTATACAAAGATTGGAAAGCGAAGGTGCTTATTGTATGTTTGTCCTATGTTATTTATATCCACCATCATGATTTGCACTTTATCTTAGCTTAAGGTAGTGGCTCTCAACCTTGGCAGCGCATTAGAATCACTTGAAGAAGCTTTTTAAAATCCTCATTCCTGGGCCGGCCCAGTGGCGCACTGGATAGTGCGCCGCTTGGGAAGCGTGCTCCCGCCCGAGGGTTCGGATCCCACCTACAGACCGGTTCCCGCTCACTGGCTGAGCGAGGCGCGGGAGCAACACCGAGGGTTGCGATCCCGTTGCCGGACACGGAAAAGACAAAAGACAAAAAAAAATAAAAATAAAAATAAAATCCTCATTCCCAAACCCAACCCCAGATCTATTACATCAGAATCTCTGCAGGTAGAACCCAGGCATCAGTATATTTAAATCTCCCCAGATGACTCTAATATATAGCCAAGGTTCATAACCACAGGTTTAAGGCAAAAGGAAATTTGTTGGCTTCTTTCACTATTCTTTTTGTCCTTATCTTTAGTACCCACCTCAGTGTCTGGGACCAAATGAATTGTTTTTTATTTTGTTTAGAGTGAAAGAACACAAAGATCTGAACTTTTAAAGAAGATACTTTACTCAAAATTTAATAACACCTAGGCTTTTGCTTAGGAAAAAAATTAAGTAACTGCTGTGTCTACGTCCGTCTCATGTTAGTTACCTCACTGGAATCTTAAAACAGTCTAGATATGAGCAGGCATTATAATCACATATGAATAAATTAAGACCCAAGCAATTAAGTAATAAAGCTGGCTTGTGAAACCAGGTCTGCCCCTCAGTGATTTCGAAGAAACATAAAATTGGTAAAAAGATATACCTTTAAGATAGAATGCCATAACATTTGAGATATGCACAGATCTTAAAGGCAAATCCTTCTTGTTTCCCACTGCTTCTGTTTCCATCCAGCATTGGCTCTCACTGTAGAACTCTACGCTTTTGAACTTTGCATCTGCATCATGGCTCACTGGACTGGCACCTGAACCTCAAGGTGTTTGATGTGGAATTTTCCCTAATTTCTTAACCTAGTTCTGACTGTTTCCAAAACCATACTCATTGTATATGGTAGTGGGTATTTTAACACATTTAAGCTCCTAAGCAACGAGTTGCTTATGTGATCTTTTCATTCATTTTCACCTTTTTTTCTGACTCATTGGAGCATTTTATTTTTTTTTTACTTCCCTAGTTTTTTTTTTGTTTTTTTTTTTTTACACTTCCCTAGCTCTTGATCTATATATTTAGCCAGATCTGCTAATTAAACCAAATAAGGTCCATTCCCTCCTTCCATATACATATCAATGCTATTTTGCATGTAGGGTAAGACTTAACTTTTTTTTTTAAATCTTCACTGAGATTGAGCCAATACTTTAAAAAAATTTTTTTTCTAATAGTTGATGACTAAAGCTTACCACTTACTTTGAACTTCTAAATGAACACTTAAGATGAATACTTGGTAATCTTTTTCATCGACATTCTGGATGTTTTATATTAAGAGAATCCAGAATAAGAACTAATGAATGATTTCCTTCTAACTTGGTGCATAGAGAAGTTGTAAATTAAAAGGGAGTGGGGTGGAAGAAAAAGATTCTGGTCAAGATGGCGGAATAGATGGTCCCTCGTGTCACTCTCCCACAAATCAACCAATTTACAATTATTAAAAAGCAACAACAGCCAAGCTGGGGCTGCTAGAGCTCAGGGGAAGAGGAGGAGAGACAGACCTACGGAGCGTACGAAGGCAGGAGAAGCGATGATGAGAGAAAGAAAGGATCGCTCCCACCATCTCAAGTCCTGGCTGCTTCAAGGCTGGAGCTGGTGAGCACATGGAGCAAGAGCTGGCAAAAGCTGCAGCTGTGCCCTACCTATGAAGTTGCTTGGAGGCGGCAGGGGAGAAGATGGCCTTGGTGGCCCCCAGGCCAGCAAGACCACTAACAGCGTTCCCACGGACCCACATAGGAGCTAGGGGCCACAGACAACTGAAAAAAGGAGCTACTCAGAGGCCAGTGAGTCATTGCAAGGTACTGGCACATGGCCCATCCCATGAGAAGTGTTTGGAGTACGAGCGGTGGGGGAGGCAGGACCAGGGGGGAAACATTGGGGCACAGCATGGACAGCTGATCTGTCCTCCAGTCAGCACAGGCCCACTCGATGGAGACTGGTCAGGAATATAGAACTGCAGGTAGTTTGCTGAAAAGACTCAGGCCCAGAACAGACTTTCCACACAACCAAGGGGTACTGGACTTCACAGGACCTGGAAGTGCTTACAAGGTCAACTAAAAAAAACCTGAGCTGCACAAAAAGCCTTCCCCAGGGAATCAGCAGCAAAGCAGCAGTTTAGCTCGACTATAGGGCTCAAGTGCTGGTCCCCACAGGAAGTTTCCCCATTTTGGAAGTAACCAAATGACAACAAATTAGTTCCAGTGCAGAGTTTAAATAGTGGGAACAGCAAATAATCCAACGCAGAACTGAAAGAAAAAACAAAATACCCACAGATCAGAGACAAAGTTTGACATTAACTAGTAAAAGTCTAACTCCACCAAAGAACACCTATAAAACCTTAGAAGGACCAGAAGCCCCCTGGGCTCCCAAGCCAAGGAGTGGGGAGGGCCCGGGGCCTCAGCCACACCCAGCCCAGTGACAACCATCGAACTGCTGCTGGAAGCCCCTGGTCTCCCTGCCAGAATGAGGGGGGTGTCAGGGGCCTCAACCAAGACCCCTCTCCTTACTCCTCCCATTCTGTTTCCGTCTCTCTTCCCTGTGCCCTTCCCCCACAACTGCTCTGTAACATCTTAGGATGTAAAAAAAAAAATAATAATAAACACATTTTTAAAAAATAAAAGGAAATGATTGGAGGCTGGCCTGTTAGCTCAGTTGGTTAGAGTGCGGAGCTGAAAAGGTGATGGTTGGGAGAAAGAACTAGAAAATAGTCAGGAGCTGTTACTTGGTTCATTCTTGTGTGTGGTAAATTTTACACTTAATTATGTCATTTTTATATGCTACTATACTAAATGGTATATTTACACTTAATTATGTCATTTTTATATGCTACTATACTAAATGGTATAAAATACAATGAAGACCCCTGTTAAAGAAAAAATTATTCTGATACTTGTTAAGATGGCAAGGAAGACTATTCAAGACTATGAAGAACTTGATCAGATATTGAAGATGATCAGATATTGGAGGTGATCAGATATCACGGTGGGTGATTCTTGCTAAATTGGGATAGGGAGGCCAAAGATGGGGGGTACAGGGAGAGGTCAAGGCCTAGTCAAGAAGAGAGCTTAGAGAAGCCTGACTAAAATTTCATCAAGGAGAGAGTCTTTGCTACTCCCCACATGTGTGTTATGTAATTACTTTAGTAAATCTTCAAGTGTTTAAGACACTATAAAGCCTAAGAATGCACATAGAAATAAAATTTTAGATATATGAGAATACTTCAGAAAGTTCAAGGAAAGATTGATATTATCTTTTCATTCTATTTTTCCATGAACTTTTTGAAGTAACCTCATATATCGTTTATTTTGATTTATCATTATCAGTACAACCTAAGGCTTAAGAAGCCTAAAGATATGTCTTAAATTAGGTTCAACATTATAAAAAATAGATGGTAGGACTACCAAATAATTTGCTTCACATTCACTCTTTCAAAATCCATTTTAATTAGTTATTAAAATCATTTTCTCCGCTAGTAACAAATTATAAGTTTTGTCAGGTATAGACAAGTAGGTAGGGAAAACAAGCAAGTTTGTTTTGTTTAAAGTAGAGCAATTTCGTTTTTAAAAATTCTACCAACTTTGGGTGGCTTGTTCAATTGGTTAGAGTACAGTGTTATAACACCAATGTCAGGGGTTCAGATCCCCATACTAGCCAGCCACCAGAAATTTTTTTTAAATGAAAAAAATCTACCAACTCTAGAGGATAATTGCTTTTTATTATTTTAAGGGGAAGTTGGAACAAAGATATTTGGAAAAGCTTTTTTGGTCCGTAAAAATCTGCCATTGTTAATAGTTATCACTGAAGATTATAATGGTGGTAATGATGGAGAATATAAGATGATTAGGACCCAAAGAATTTCTGGAAAAGTGGAATTATTTTCTCAGTAATCTGAAGGGTTTGCTCAGTTTAATAATTTAAAGCACCAGTTATCTTGCTGTGGCCAGTTAAGAAAACAATAGCTGACATTCATTAAGTCTCTCCTATTATAAGTATTCTGCTAAAGACTTGACATATATAATCTCATTTACTCTTCACAGCAGTTCTTAAGGAGTAGGTACTGTCCTGCCTTAGAAAGAGGATGTGATTCAAACAGATTTTAAAAGATTGAAATTCAGAACCAGGTCTGATCAGCTCCAGAGTATATATCTTTCCATTTTGCCATAGTACCTCATAATAATCTTAAAAACACCACTTCCTTTGTGTCATTTTTTTCAAAAGGGATTTTGTAAATATTTACTAATTGCCTACTATGTGCCGTTTAATTTGCTAGACCTGTATAGTATAGAAAAAGAAAGCAAGGCAGTTTGCCCCCAAAAAACTTGAGTCTTGGGGGGGGCAGAATGGTATCTATAAAACTAATTATTACCAGCAGTTATATTTTTGATGCTATGATAAATATTCACATTAATTATGGTAAGAGTACAGAGGATTCTTGAGACTAGAAGTACTAGGGACTTCTTAGAAACAGAAGAACCAAACCTTGAGAGATGAGAACCTTAAAAGATTTAGACAGGCAAAGATGGGGGAGAGGGGCACAATTTTCGGGGAGAGTAAAGTCCAAGTGTCAGACAGTCTTTCATTGATTATATTTATAGATTTTTAAGTCCCCTTTTTAGGTTAGAAACAAAATAGAACATATTTCATGATATTAGAATTACTGGAATATTTAAATATCTGATATGGTACAGATGACATCAAGATCCAGAGTTTGAACCCTGTGCTGTCCAGCTGCCAAAACAAAACAAAACAAAAAAAAACAAATAACAAATAAATATATGAAGGAGTGGAATTGTGTATAAAACTTGAATTACTCTTTCTTTAAAATATTCATGGAGTTATACCCTTTACTGCAGATACCATCTCATGAATGCCATATATAGTGAAACTATTACTTTATGAAATAGGGACAATTTTTTTTTTTTTTTTTTAAAGATGACCGGTAAGGGGATCTTAACCCTTGACTTGGTGTTGTCAGCACCACGCTCAGCCAGTGAGCGAACCGGCCATCCCTATATGGGATCCAAACCCGGGGCCTTGGTGTTATCAGCACCGCACTCTCCCGAGTGAGCCACGGGCCGGCCTGAAATAGGGACAATTTTTAAAGCCTTTTTTTTTTTAAGCAGCAGTTCAATTTTTGTTCAACTAAAACATCCACGTCAGTGTTGGGAGATACCTGCTTTCTCCTTTATTTCCCCACCCCAACCTTGAGAATGATTGATTAAATCACAGTTGTTGAAAGTGTCAGCCTTATAACACGAAAGTCACAGGTTTGGATCACTGTACTGGCCAGCCACCAAAAAGGAAAAAAAAAAAAAAAAAAAGAGTCCCCCTTCATTTGTATTGCAGCAAAAAATATTTTTTGCAATCACTAACTGCTTAGCCATTTCTCTTTCCCTTTTTGTTCTACTAAATTTCATCTTAGTTTCAACCCAATTTTGAAGCTGTATGATTAAGTTTTTTTTTTTTCCTTTTTGTCTTTTTTTCGTGTCCGGCAACAGATCGCAACCCTCAGTGTTGCGCCCGTACCGGGACCGGCAACGGGATCGCAACCCTCGGTGTTGCGCCCGCACCTCGCTCAGCCAGTGAGCGGGAACCGGTCTGTATGTGGGATCCGAACCCTCGGCGGGAGCACCACCACACTCCCAAGCGGCGCACTGTAGCAGTGCGCCACCGGGCCGGCCCTGGGTGATTGAGTTTTGACTTTTAAACTTATTATTTTATCTGTCTCTCCCATCTTTGTGACAACTGCAGTTTTCACAAGCAAAGGTTTGAATCAATTCCTACTTTAAGAAAAAAATTCTAAAAAGACAAAGCCAAATCCATTTGACATACCAAAGATAATTCTCCGGAATTTTATTTCCTGCTAATACCGTGTGGTGTAGTTGAATGTCTATATTCTAATTCCAGCCCCACACCTTTATTAACACGTGAACTTGTACAAGACAACACTTATACTCCCTGAACCTATTTCTCCATTTATAAATGGGGATAATTGTCCCTGGTTACTTTAACAAGCTATTTTAAGGATCAAAAGAGAAAAGGGTTATGAAAGAGTTTTATAAATAATAAAATAGTATTCATTTACATTCCTACAGCAGTGAGTGAACATAACAAGTTTTTAATTCTGTGCTAGAGGTTGGCAAACTGTGACCCATGTGCCAAATACAATCCACTGCCTGTCTTAATAGAGTCTACAAGCTAACGTTTTTTGAATGGTTGAAAACAAAATAAAAAGAATAATATTTCATGAATTGTGAAAATGAAATACAAATTTCGGTGTCCAAAATAAATTTTTCTTGGAACACAATCTTGCTCATTTGATTACAATTGGGACAGAAACCACATGGCCCACAAAGCCCTGAAATATTTACTGTCTGCTCTTTACATTAGCAGTTTACCAACTCCTGTTCTATGCTCTTAGAATTCTTTTAGGGGTGTTGGACAGTAAACACATAAGTATATGTTCAGTGGTGGCAAATTTCCTGAAGAAAAATAAAGCAGGTAATGGGCCTGGAATTGTGAAGGGTGGGGAGAGTGCAGCAGCTAATTTATGATTTATATATGGGAGTCAGGAAACGGTACTAGACCTGAATGAAGATGGGAGTGAACCATCTGATAGAGGAGCAATTCTGGCAGAGGAACAAAAAATGCAGGAGCCCTGAGGTGCGAGGATAGCTGTAGGGCTAGGAGCTCTAAGTGGTGGGAGATGGAGTATTAGGGAAGGGGAGCCAAATTGTGAAGGGTCTTGTTGGCCATGAAGCAGACTGTAGATTTTATAATAAATATATGTTTATCATTTTATGTCTACTACTACTTTAAGGTGTTTTTATGGTATTGTGTTCAAATAGGGATAAATCAACTGAACACTTCAAAGACTGTCACATGTTTATCTAATACCAAGTAAGCCATCATTTTAGTAGTTCTTAAGAAATAACATAGGATTCCTTGCCATGACAATGTGTTTTGGGATCCCATGTTGGCATCTAATAATAACTACATTCTTTTTAACCATGCATTGAATATTTCACCCTTGCCATTGCATATATCTTCAAATCTCCCCATTTTCATTTAAAAACTGGGAGCTGTTTTGGTTTCTCTAATTGACATTTCTCCTGTTCTTGATATTCTCAGATGCACTGAGATCACTTAAGTTTTTTCAGCACTTAAACGTGAATACTGCTTGATGTTCCTTCTTTACTGACTTTTGTGCACTTTGGGGATTTTTCTTTAGAAAATGGAAGTTTGCTTTTCATTTGCTTTTCTCTTTCAATATAATCCCCTCATTTAACCAATTAATCAACCTATATTTTCAAGCATAAGGCACTGTGCAGATGTGAAGTGAGTAAGGCAGAGCTGCTGGTCAGGGAGTAACTTTAAAAAGCCTTTCTTATTGCCTTTAGCATTGTGACAACCTAACGTACTTAGTCCTTTAGCTTCCTTGACCTGGTTCTTTCAATTTTGAAGTTACTCAGTAGCCTTTATCTTTATGTCCCCTTTCATCGTTTAAAAATTAATTTAAGGAATGAAGGATATAGTCTTGTTAAAATTTAGTAGGTATACATATGTATAAATATATGTGTTACATTAAATGTGTTAACATAAATTAGTATTTTGCTCTTTTTAAAAAAAACTTTATTTCCCTAAACAAAGAATTTGGGTGAAGAGTAGCCTTCATTTTTTACACTGTGCAAATATTTTTAATGTCTGCATTCAGTTTGTTATGACCTCTTGTCTTAATTTGAACATATTGTTTCCTCTACCTAGAATGCCTTCCCCTGTCTTATCTACTCATCCTCCAACCCAGCTCAAACATCACTGCCTTTGAAGACTACCTTCCTTCCTTATGTACCTATATAGAGTTGCACCTTCCTCTGTGCTCCTCTCTGCATTTAATACCTGCTGTTCTTTGAATTATACCAATTCCATCAGATTTTGTAACTTTTACAATTATATATTCAAACATTATATGTATGTAAAATATGGCTGTGGCTTTAATTCCTTTTAGGGAAGCTGCTTTTTTGGTAGTGTATAAATATGTATATATTTATTTTTGTACTACACATGCTTTGAAATGACCAAGGGGAGTTTCACAATTATGTGAAAATTGTGGGAAATGCACCTTGGCAGAAAGTGGGATAGCCACAGATTTGTCACAAGTAGACTAAAAGAATAAGTTTGTTATTCAGATAGCTTTTCTGATTTCTTAAATAAGTGATTGACAACAGCAATTGACAAATACAGAAATATGATTAAGAGTACATGCAAGGAAAATATACACAGTTGGAAATCCATATTGTAACTAGTAGTCCTATGTAGTACAATTTTCATGAGTTGAGCAGCATTTCTTACCACCTGATTAGAATCCCTCTTTATTTTTTTGCTTAGTCAACATGAGTCTTAGGGAGGGTTTCCTCTTCATCTCCACCAGTTTGCATTCCAGAAAAATAATACAATATCTGTAATTATCCTGTCATGGCAAGGTTCTCAAACTTTATATACATAAGAATATTCTAAGGTGTGTGTTTGTGTTGTATATTCCTGATGCCTGTTTCCTGGTAGTCCACATACCATATTTTGTCTTCCAAGTCTTAAAAAAATCATGTAGGATTTTATAGCTAAAAGAAATTTTGTATATCTTCTAATCTAACTCTCTTGGGAGTTGTGTTATAATGAGGAAACTCAGAGCCAAAAAAGGTTAATAGTGATTCCAGAATGGACCAACAGAAACAATTATTAGAACCCAAGTTTTCCATTCTACTTTGCTCCATCAATCAGTAGGCCTTTCTTAACTGAAAAGTTTGACCATGGAGCAGCTTTTCTTCTATTCTTTACTAAGAGCAAACTTAGTAATAAGATCATTCATATAAACCCAAGGATACTAAAGTTGTAAAGTATTTCTGTCTTTTCTAATTCTCTTCTCAGTCCCAGCTTTATTTTGAAAACTTCAGAGTCTTTTTTTGCTGTTTAAGAATGGATTGAATTTGATGGAGTCGTCAACATATATCATGTTCCTCTTTGCCTCACTTCAGTGAGTTGAATCATTTTCATATTATCACATCAAATATTAGGGAATTTTCACCATCCTTTCTCTCATAGTATGTTAGAACTATACTTAGAGACCCGTTTGAGGTCAATCCTATTTTTTATCATTACTATATCATTATTATGTATAGATATTGCCAAATACCTATATATAGGTATTGCCAAAAGCCAGTTAGGTAGGAGCCATTCTGGAGGAGCTCACTCACATCAATTAAAGGAGCAGGAAGGAAAGGACCCAGAACAATCTTGGAGTAGTTTCTAGCTAGCTGGACCACTTGGCTCCTCACTTCACTCTTATTTGGGCTAATCTTCAGACAGAAACAGCATTTGTCCTTAGAATATAGCACTGGGAATGAACATTGGGACCAGAGAGGCAGGGTAGTACCCCAGGTAGCTTATGCCCTTAGATTCACTCAGAAAATAAACTCCTCACTCACTGTGATCAGCAGCAAGAAGTCTATTCTTCCCTTCCCCTACAATCACTAGAGACAAGCTACAGGTAAACAGAACAGGCAAGCTAAATCAAATTCAAAGAGGAGTGCCAAACATTTGTGGAAAACCAATACCGTGGAAGAGAAGAACCAATTTCAAAAAAACAACAGATCTAAATTCTTAGGTAACAGTCAATAGAACAGGACTTTAAAATAAGCATAGTTAATGTCCTCTAGAGATTATAGGGCACACAAAAAAGGAATTACAAAAATATCTTGAAGGGCTAGCCCGGTGGCGCACTGCTACAGTGCGCCGCTTGGGAGCGCAGTGGCGCTCCCGCCGAGGGTTCGGATCCCGCATACAGACCGGTTCCCGCGCACGGGCTGAGAGAGGTGTGGGAGCAGCGCCGAGGGTTGCAATCCCGTTGCCGGTCCCGGTCCGGTACGGGCGTGACACTGAGGGTTGCAATCCGTTGCCAGACACGAAAAAAGACAAAAAGGAAAAAAAAAAAATCTTGAAAATTAAACTAAAAGGGCCAGCCCATGGCTCACTTGGGAGAGTATGATGCTGATAACACCAAGGCCACGGGTTCGGATCCCTATATAGGGATGGCTGGTTAGCTCAATTGGGAGAGCATGGTGCTGACAACACCAAGTCAAGGGTTAAGATCCCCTTACTGGTCATCTTTTAAAAATAAATAAATAAACAGTAAAATGGGCACAGCTGAAGAGCACATGAGTGAACTGGAAAATAGAGCTGAGAAATTCTCCCCAAAGAATGAAATGACAAAAAAGATAAAATATGAGAGGAAAAAAATGAGATATGCAGGTTGGATCTAATGGATATTAACATTTTAGCAATGGGAGATTCAGAAAGGGAGAATGGCAATGGTGGCAGAAGAAGGAGGTTGGATGAATAACTAAAGAAATATTTTCCATAGCATTCCTTAGGACCTCTAGTACAGTGTTGAATAGTATGTAGAGGTAATAGGAGTCATCTTTGTTTTGCTTTTAAAATTAGTGACACTGCTTCTGTTTCATTATTGAGGTTGCTGTAGAATTTTGGTACATAACCCTTTATCAAGTTAAAGAAGTTTATTCTATTCCTACCAAAAACTAGTAGTTTTGTTGTTTTATGATATTGAAATAAGTGATGAATTTTATCATTTTTTCCAGCGTCAGTTGAGATGATCACATAATTTTGCTCTTTAATTTGTAAATTACATTAATTTGTTAGCATCAAATCATCCTTTCATTCTAATAAACACTATTTGATATTAGTATACTACTTAATTTGCCAATCTTTTATTCAGTTTTGCTTTAATGTTCTTCAGTAAGGTAGGATCATAGCTTTCTCTTTGTGAATATAGTACATTTTGAACAAAAACTGATTATTCATCTTTTTAGGGAAAAATTCAAAATGATCAAAAGCACATATATTCTAAAATCAGAATATACTTGTATTGATAGTGACAGCTTCAGGGTGTTTTATGGGGAAAAAAAATCCGAAAGCTTTTAAACAGTAAAGGTTTAAACAGGAAATTTTTGAGCTGGCCAGTTAAATTAGTTGGTTAGAACATGGTGTTGACAACACCAAGGTCCAGGGTTTGGTCCCTGTACCTGTTAGCACAAAAATAAATAAACAAAAAATAAACAGGAAATTTTATTTTAAGAGGTGATAAAAATATTGTAATTAACATTCTTTCATATGTTACTCTTCAAAGTTCTTTTACTGTCAATTTTGTTTTTCTTTAGGTACACATAGCTGCTAAATTCATCACTCATGCACCCCCAGGGGAATTTAATGAAGTATTTAATGGTGAGTAAAGATTAGTATTTATTTTAAGCCCTTCTTAATTACTGTCATTTATTGAGTAGCTTGCTGTCTCTTTTAATCTTATAATTTGTTATAGCTAAGGAAATCAAAATTTAAGATGATTAAAATAACTTGTCCAACGTCACCTGGCTAGTCAGTGTCAAAGCAAGAGTTCAAACCCAGGTCTAAGTCAAAAGCAAACTTTTAACTCATAAATTAGGATGCCTGTCTTATGTAAGAAAGATTTAAGGTAGTTTATTATTATAAATTATAGCTTGAATTTCTTCAGTGCTTTCGCTCAGGAGGTCCCATAGTCTCAGACACTTTTCTAAGGCAGTGGGGCTGAACTATCTGAGAAGCTTGTTAATATACAGATTCAGCTTTATCATGCCCTTAAGATTCTCATTCATTTGATCTGGGGTGGAATCAAGTAATCTGTGTTTTATCAAGTTCTTTACCAGGTGATTCTGAATCACAGCCAGTTTGGGAACCAGTATTCAAATACATTTATAACCTTCCATACTATTTGTTTGTTGTCTTAATACAACTTACAAGCTGAAAAATGTAGATGAGGCATTTTGAACTTCATGATGAAATCAATCATTACAATCCCATTTTAAGTTCCTAAATTAACTCATTTTAAAGATTCCTTAAGTAAAAGTATAATCTTTGTGCATCTTGGGTCAGTTTAGCAAACATTTATTTTGAAATTCTAGTTTTCCATTAGAAGGTTAGGTATTTCAGAGGAACTGTGTGATATTCGTCTGTACCTGGCTCAGAACCCCGTACATGATAGAGCAATCAATAATCTCCATTGGTAAAATTAATGATGCAGAGAAAAAGTAACCAGGAGAAACATATAAACGTTTACTACAAGGACAGACAATAGAAGTAAATCAAGGTATTTTTTATAAAATTATTTGTGGATTTTGAGCACTGACACAAGGAAAACAAATGCAGCCTTTCTTTTTCTAGTCTTTCTTCCATGCTCACCAAATACAAATTTTCAATAACTGAGCTTTTAGAAAATTCTTCTTAAACTTGAATTTTAGCTCACATTAGTTCTTGACTTAACAAAATTACTGTCCTTTGTAGTTAGAAGTCCGTTGTTTTATTTCTGACAACTGAATGTATTTTGTAGTATTATCATGAGAATAATTGATACCAAATCATTAGATTAGGAATTGGCAGGCTCCTCTGGGCATGTGGGCCGGTTTTTGTTAGCACATGTTAGCTACCACTAGGCCTTTCTTTCAGAAGCTCTGAGAGTCAATGGTCTTTGGCTTGTAATTAGCCTCCCCTCTTGGAGTTAATGCTTGGTAGTTTTTTAGTAACAAAGGCCACCCTAGGGCCGGCCCGTAGCTCACTTGGGAGAGTGTGGTGTTGATGACACCAAGGCCACGGATTCAGATCCCTATACAGGGATGGCCGGTTAGCTCACTTAGGAGAACGTGGTGCTGACAACACCAAGTCAAGGGTTAAGATCCCCTTACCGGTCATCTTTTTAAAAAAAAAAAAAAAAAAGATCCCCCTACCAGTCATCTTTTTTATTTTATTTTTTTTTAAAAAGCCCACCTTCTCCAAAAAAGAAAAGTGACTGGACTCTTTCACACACAGCTTTTTAAAAAGATTGTGGACCCCCCACATTAGATTCTCCAAAGAAAAATGTGTTTAGTAATTTCACTACCACTGCCTGAAGTTGTGCTCAGCTTTCTTGATCTGATGTTGTAGAAGAACGTTCCTAATCTAAGCTCATTTTAAAGGATTTATTTAGATACAAAGTTAATAGTCTTAACTCTAGCCTTCTGTGAACCATGTTTTTCATTTGCTGTGAAATTCCTTGAGAATTTATTGTTGAATGATAGCATTCATTCAGTTGTGTATCCTGTCATTCAACAATAAATTATCCATGAACATAAGTATCTGTTCATTTGCATTTTTAGAGTTTCTTCACATATAGTACACCTGAAGATTAATCTTGCAAAGCCTGAATTTTTTTTATTTCCTTTTTTTTTTTTTTTTTTTAAAGATGACCGGTAAGGAGATCTTAACCCTTGACTTGGTGTTGTCAGCACCACGCTCTCCTAAGTGAGCTAACCAGCCATCCCTGTATAGGGATCCGAACCCGTGGCCTTGATGTTATCAGCACCACACTCTCCCAAGTGAGCCACGGGCCGGCCCTGCAAAGCCTGAATTTTAAAAATCTAATCTAGAAAACTGCTACAATTTCTTAAATTTGTCCTCTACTGAACATTTTAACATTTTTTCCTCAGATGTCCGGCTACTACTTAATAATGACAATCTCCTCAGGGAAGGTGCAGCACAGTAAGTATCTTTTAAAATTCACTTACAATGTCATTCTAACATTGGATAATCTATGCTGTGCTAGTTAACTAGTACCCTGAAAACTAATACTTAATTTTAGTATTAGTTTCTAAACTTAAATAATTTTAGTATTAGTTAGTAATAATATCAGTTTTTAAAGTACTTCAAAATAAAACAGTCGATTTTAGCAGTTTCATAGTTTTCTACTTAGAGGAAACATGTTCTCTCCCCATACCTGCCAGCCACCAGAAAAAAAAAAAAGTTTCCCCAAAATGTTTATTTCCTCAAAGCTTATTATACTATGTGAATTTATTTATTTCTGGTTTTGCCCAGATTTCCCCATTAAATCAGAGTTTAATGTTAGCTTTTAGGTGTTTTTTTTTTTTTTTTTATATATAGTTCTTCTAGTTCATGTTGAATTTTTTTAAACTGATAGTTATAGAAAGATTAAGCTGCTATTGAGGAATGATAATGTTTCTCAAATTGCCAAAGAATAGCAAATATCCATAAAACACCTTAATAGCCAGACTCAACCATAGGATGAAAGCTTTATTATCCTACCTAATCATCAACTCCGTATCACTGTGAGGCTGATTAATCTTTCTTTCTAAAATACTGTTTTCATTTTGTCCTTGCCCTCAAAAACATTATAATGGTGTTGGGTTTTTTTGTTTGTCTTCTAGAATCAAATCTAAATGCTGTCTAGGTTTCAAGGTCCCCTGTTATCTGGCTTTATAACTACCCTCCTCTACTCTTAACACAAAGTTCTTGATTTCAGTTTCTATGTACCCAACTGACACAGAGTTCCTTTGTATAGAGGAAACCAGAATTGGATAATGGCTGGGAAGGGGTGAGGTCAGGAGATAAGACAAGGACATTTTGATGCAGAACAGCAAATAATTATTGTAAAGTCATTTGGTATGATATAAAATTGGTTTGAATTGTAGCTATAGAAAACTATTTTAAGAGCTACTGTGGGGGAAACAATCATCTTCTGTACTGTCCATGCTGCTGTTTTGGAACTCATTTGGGGACTAGATTCTGCAAACCTGGAATTGGCATTGCATCACTGTAATTGTCATCATGAGTGATACTGTAATTAAACATTGATTCAGGAAAACTAAGCACACATTAAAGACATGCTCTAATGCTGGTTTCTCTTAGATTCATAGAGTTTGCCATAGAAAAGGACATTCATGATTTACTAGTTCAACCCCTCTCCACCCTCTACTCTTTCATTGAAAGAATCTCATCTACATCTGTCAACAGATGGTTATCCAAAGTAAATACTTCTAATAATAAGGAATTCGGTAGCTCACAAGGCAACTTCAATTTGTCTGCCATATTGGTCTTAGTTTTATCCTTGAGAGCTACCCAAAATAAACCTACTCTGTACTTCTTTAGATAAAGTAGATTTTCCATGAGAATGAGGAGTTCACTTTTATTTCTGTAATGAAGTACTTCAGTTCTTTCGCCATAGTCCTCCTAGTAAGCACTCAGTAAATGTTGTTTCAGTAATCAACATCATCATCATTATTATATTGCCTTCTGTATAAAATTAAGGAGGCCTGAAGGACCTGGGATTTACCCTTTCCTAGATTTCCACCCATGCTTCTGACCACCAGAACCATTCCTTGATGATTCCCAGCATTTCTGGAATAAGGAGGATGTTTTAGGTCACGTTAAAGCGTGAATTTTATTCTGAGAGAGACAGGACATTATTAGTGTTTTGAGCAGAGAATGACATGATGCAGCACATTTTAGAATAATCACTGGCTGTTTTGTAAGGGGGGCAAAAGCTGAAGTAAAATGAGTACTTATAAAACTATTAGAGTAGTTCAGAAATAGATGGTAGTGGTCGGACTAGAGTGGGAACAGCTGGGATTGTGGGAAGGAGTCAGATTATGAATATACATTTAAGAAGAGCCTAAAAGATTTACTGATAGATTGGATGTGAAGTGTGAAATAAAGAAGAGTCAAGGATGACCTCACGTTTTTGGCTTGAGCAGCTGATAGAATGGAGATACCATCTACTTCAGATTAAATGTAGGCAAATTTTGGTGTTGGTGTTTGAAATCTAAAGTCTTAGGACATATACTAGAAGGGAATATTTATTTACTCCCTACTGCTGAAGCATTTTTTAAAAAATTAATATTTAATCTACTTTCCATAAACATTTAATTTATAATTTAAAAACTACTACATGGAGGGCCGGCCCGGTGGCGCACTGCTACAGTGCGCCGCTTGGGAAGCGCGCTGGCGCTCCCGTCGAGGGTTCGGATCCCACATACAGACCGGCCGCTCACTGGCTGAGCGAGGTGCGGGGGCAACACCGAGGGTTGCGATCCCGTTGCCGGTCATGAAAAAAGACAAAAAGGGAAAGAAAAAAAAAAGAACTACTACATGGAAATGTGGTGTTTCAAGGACTCACTTTACTACATGGGGATGTGGTGTTTCAAGGAAATTATTCAGTAATAACTTTTTTAGCAAAATGAGAACATTGAAAATTAGCTTTAAATATTTGAAGAAGTTTAAATATTTGTTTATTACTTTGGTTTCCCTTGAAAAGCCTAGGAAAAGTTTAATGCTCTGCTTAAAACTAGTTGTCAAGCAGGTATTTTAGTAGATTAAAATTGGGAATTCTGTAGGAAGACTGATACATTCCAAGAATATGAGTATGTTATGCTGTCTCGTACTGCAACTTACTTCCACCTTTCTGTTATACTATCTTTTACTTTAGCTTATTTGTTTGTAAAATGTAGTAGGGAACCACTGGAAATGCAAAATTCCATAAATCAAGTACTGGACAAATAAACAATAATATTAGACATGTACTTTGATTATTTATGCATAACTCTTTTGTAAATGACCTCTATCTACTCTGCCCCTTGGGCTCTACTCTGAGACTTGACTCATGCTCAACTCTTACCTCAACGTTCTTCCTGTGTCAGATGTCTTCTGACATTTAATTTTGGTTTCTCCTACACTGTCCTGCTTCAGAGAGCTGAAGATAAAAAAGACATTTCCAAAATAGTGTGTCAGTTGAAGATTCTTTTGAATTTATGAAAGCTTTTGCCTAGATGATTAAAACTGTTGGCAATTCACACTAACTTAGAATGCTTAGAACTTTGGAATTGTGTAAGTGGAAGCTCTTTTGGAACTTAGGAGTGGAGAGGAAAAGGTGATTTCAGACCTTGAGGTACTACTGAGATCTCTGTGGGGATGAGATCATTCAAAAAGCTGGAAGGCATTATATTAACAGTAAGTGTCTTGGGAGAAAGTGAAAAAGCACCAGGTAGTATTTTCACATTCCCTTTCGCTATTCTATGAACTACATTTTGTGTTTATTTATATATAATTCTTTACTCTCCCCTTCCTCCCCCGCTTCTTTTTACTTTTTAAAAAACAGTGCATTTGCCCAGTATAACATGGATCAGTTCACGCCTGTGAAGATAGAAGGATACGAAGATCAGGTAATAATCGCCTGTTAGATAGGCTATGCCTGGCACATAGTAGAGATCCTAGAAGCCAAAGCAGATATCTGAGCCAGGTGCTGAATAAATTCACGTCTTATTTTCATAGTTTTTGTAAGTATTTTGCATATTAGGAAATTTTTACTCTCTCTGATAACCCTAGTACTTTCTTTGACAAGAAAGGAGAACTACTAACAAGAACAGTGAAAATAAAAGGAGTTAAGTCTTAAAGGTTTTCCATCTGTCTTTCCTCCTTGGTAAGAATAACAGGAGACATACTTAATGGGAAAACAGAGGTATTCCTAGTGAAATTTAGACTACTTTAATTTAGACCACTTATTACTTTAGGAATTTCATGGTTGGGAGATAGTGGTGAGAAAAAACTTTGTGTATTTTTTTATTTTTTGCACCATATGAATGTATTATCTATTTTAAATGTTAAATATAATGATTCTGAAAAGCTCCATAAAGTGTGAAAAAAGAATACGACAATGTACATATAAGTTGTTATTACAGCTATGTATAAAGTACTGTGTATACCTAAATAACATATTAAGAAACCATGAAATCAAGGGTATTATTAGGATAGGGCAAATTTTGCAGTTTAAAGTTGACTCACCCATAAATTTCTAAGAATAAAAATGGGTGTTCAGATCCCCATACCAGCCAGCTGCAAAAAAAGTGTTGGGGGTGGCACGTGGATGAAAAATGAATATGAAAGAAATCTAAGTAAATGAAAATTCCAGTGCATAGTAGAATTCCAGTGCATATTTATTTATGTTTTGCGAACTGTAACAAGATCTGTCTTTTTTTACAGAGTTACTCATATTTGTAATTATTCTTTGGAAGGTCTTAATCACAGAGCATGGTGACTTGGGAAATAGCAGATTTTTAGATCCAAGAAACAAAATTTCCTTTAAGTTTGATCACTTACGGAAAGAAGCAAGTGACCCCCAGCCAGAGGAAGTAGATGGAGGTCTGAAGTCTTGGAGAGAATCCTGTGACAGTGCTTTAAGAGCCTATGTGAAAGATCATTATTCCAACGGCTTCTGTACTGTTAAGTATCTGCTTGTTTCATTATCAGAGAGTGTTTTATTTCTTACATTTACCTTATCCTTTCGGGGCTTTGACCTGCCAAACATCACTTCTTTCTTAGTTATGGTCTCTCCTCTGCATTTTATTCCCTAAATCATTTTTGAAAGAGGTATAATTAAATGGAAAATTTTATATGGAAAATTCCTTTTTAAAGTTCCAGTACAAAAAAGTTTTACATCTCAGTGTCTTCTATTTCACATTTGTCTTATTTACTCATGAGAAGTTCCCTTATACTCATCAAAAAAAGTTTTAAAAGATCTTTAGCTTCGACATGGGAAAAAATGGTAAATTAAGACTGTTGAGAGAGCTATTGCCCATGTTTATGACTTTAGGATACAGGCGTTTTTACACCAGGCTACTTCCACATAGTTTAGATGTTTTCATTGGATAATCAAAATTATTTGAATTAGACAATTTTTTTAAAAATCAAGACTAATTTAGGGCCGGCCTGCGGCTCACTCGGGAGAGTGTGGTGCTGATAACACCAAGGCCCTGGGTTTGGATCCTATATAGGGATGGCTGGTTCGCAATCAAGACTAATTTAGGGCCGGCCTGCGGCTCACTCGGGAGAGTGTGGTGCTGATAACACCAAGGCCACGGGTTCAGATCCTTAAATAGGGATGGCCGGTTAGCTCACTTGGGAGAGCGTGGTGCTGACAACACCAAGTCAAGGGTTAAGATCACCTTACCGGTCATCTTTTAAAAAAAAAAAGACTAATTTGACTTTCATTTACGATATCTCTTGGCTCTGAAAAATCATATATTTGGCTCTATCATGATTTCTCCTTTGTAAAATTATGGCATTAAAAATATTGATTAAAATATTTTAAAACTTTTTATTGCATTTTTTAATTGATAAAAATTGTATATATTTATGATGTTTGGAAATATGTGTATATTGTAGTACAGCTAAATTGAGCTAATCAATATATACTTTACCTCACATAGTTATTTTTTTGTGGTGAAAACAATTAAAACGTACTCTTGTGGTTTTCAAGTATACAATACATTGTTATTAACTAGAATATTTTATTTATTTATTTATTTGTTTGTTTATTTATTTATTTGTTTGTTTGTTTGTTTCAAAAGATGACCGGTAAGGGGATCTTAACCCTTGGCTTGGTGTTGTCAGCACCACGCTCAGCCAGTGAGCGAACCAGCCATCCCTATATAGGATCCAAACCCAGGGCCTTGGTGTTATCAGCACCGCACTCTCCCGAGTGAGCCACAGGCCGGCCCCTAACTAGAATATTTTAGATAGGTAATGATGATGAGTTAAATGGCAATATAGAGTATTAGTTAAGAGCACTTACATTGAAGCCTTACTAACTAGTTTGAATTCTAGCCCTGCCACTTAACCAGTTATGTGACCTTAGGTAAATTACTTCACATTTCTGTGCCTCAATTTCTTCATCTGTAAATGGAAATAATAGTTCTTACCTCATAGAGTTATTAGGAGGATTAAATGAGTTAATAATATGTATAAAGTACTTGGAACAGTGCCTGGCACAATGTAAGCTCTGCATAAATGTTAGATATTATTGTTATGTGTTTGATTTTTTTTAAATGATGGAGAAAACCCAATATGGTGGATAAGCACAGAATTCCTTTTTGGAACCTAGTATTGCCAAGGGAGACATGACAAATTTCACTTTTAGAAATTGACTATTCAGTCCTAAATATACTTTCAACTTATTATTTGTTACCAATTCAGAGTTTGTCACTGCCCATTTTTAATTTGGAAAGCTCCAACACCAGATAACCCTAGTGTGACCTTTTTTCATTTCTTTTAACTATCAATGAGCTACGAAAAAATCATAGAATTGTTCTAATGGTGTCTACTGTACACAAGTGTCTGATATCCTCAGCTGTCCTGTTTAGTCATCCGTAATTTCATCTCACTATTCCCTATCACATTTTTTATACAGTATGTTCCAAACATTTCCTGTTGTCCTCAGACAGGCATCTAATACCCCACATTTTATTAGGATTGAGCTGACATGAAATCTTTTTACTTCTCTTTTTTCCACATTCAGAAATCTTCTCTTTCTTCCATTGTACTTGAATCTGAGGAAGAGGGGTCCTTATTCTTGATTTCTTACTGTCTGTGTCTTCAAAATGTCTTCTTGTGACTTTGTTTTCTCTTCTGATACATTTCTCTAGAAATAGTCTTATTTCAGGCCGGCCCGTGGCTCACTCGGGAGAATGTGGTGCTGATAACACCAAGGCCCCGGGTTCGGATTCCATATCGGGATGGCCGGTTTGCTCACTGGCTGAGCATGGTGCTGACAACACCAAGTCAAGGGTTAAGATCCCCTTACCGGTCATCTTTTTTAAAAAAAAAAAAAGAAAGAAAGAAATAGTCTTATTTCTACTGTCCTTAAGTGGAAAAAAACTTTCCCTCAGTAATAATAATTTCTGTAAGTTATTTCTTTCTTCATCCCCTCTTTCCACCTCACCCTTTCTCACTCTTCTCCACTTTCTCCATTCCTTTATCTTTCTGCTTCACCACCAAACCAACAAGCATTCTTCCCCTACTAGTGACATTTCCTCATTTACCCACCCACTTCTGAACCCTTTGATTTTTTTTAGTCCCCATTTTACAGAAACTGCTCTCTGAGGTTACTGATGGTTTTTGAATTGCCAGATTCAGCGTCCTTTTCTTGGTCCTTAACTTCTGTATGGCATTTCACACTGAGGCCAGCCAACTACTTGTAGAAATTATCTTTTGCTTAGGCTCCTATGTCAGCACCTTGTAATTATTCTTACTCCATCTCTACTCATTTCTTTTCTTCTCCCCTGCCTTTATAAACGTAGGCATTCCCCAAAGCTGTATTTCTCTTGAAAGTTCATAGTTCATCTAATGTACGGAAAGTAACACAGACTTTGGTGTCACAAAAACAATGGGTTTGAATTGTACTTTCACCACTTACTTTCTCCGTGACCTTAGACAAAAAGCTCTGTGAATTTCAGCTTTATCATCTGTAGATGATAACAATGTGTTTCAGCAGATGTAATAGAGCAAAAGGAAAATATATGTAAAAACACATTTTGTGGACTATAAAGCACTATAAGTTGTTTTTTTTGTTGTTGGGTTTTTTTTTTGCTTTCTCTTGGTGATCACATTTCCATTCGCCTCTCCCATACTAAGGAACAGTTGGTGTTTCTAACTAATAGCTAGACATCTCTCCATCTGGATTTCCCAATTTGTTAATGATCTTTCTAGTCATCCAAATGTGCAAGAACTTTGGCTCCTTCTTTCCTTTGCCTTTCATTTGCAATATATTGCTAGACTTTTGATTGTACTTCTGCATTTTATATGTGACCCGTCTTTTCCATTTCCATTGATACCACCCTAGTTTATAGCCTAGATTAATACTGGGGCTTCCTAACCCACTTCCAGCTTTTCTTCCATTTTCTCCTGTACACCAAAAATAATTATTCTCCCAAAATAATAGTTCTGGTTGTTGTTTTGCTGTCTCTGCATTGCCTGTAGAATAAAGTCTAAACATCTTACCTTACGTCTGCTACTAAATGACCTAAATCTACTATCTGGTTTTGTCTCCCACTAGAACACTTTACACACACTCTCTAACCTGATAGAACTAATTGCCATTCACTGAACAAGTCCTCGATTTCACTTAACAAGTCCTGCCAGAGCTGTTACTATCTTTTTTTTTTTTTTTGTCTTTTGTCTTTTTTCCGTGTCCGGCAACGGATCGCAACCCTCAGTGTTGCCCCCGTACCGGACCGGGGACCGGCAACGGGACCGCAAACCTCGGCGTTGCTCCCGCGCCTCGCTCAGCCAGTGAGCGGGAACCGGTCTGTATGTGGGATCCGAACCCTCTGGCGGGAGCGCCGCCGCACTTCCCAAGCGGTGCACTATCCAGTGCGCCACCGGGCCGGCCCCTATCTTTATTCTTAGTCTCTGCTAATCAGAATTCATCTGTCTTGTAAGACCCAGCCTAAGTGTTGTACTCTAAAACAAGAATAGTATTTCCCTCTGTATTCATTATACCTGCTAGAACCTAATGTGTTCTGCTTTGTGTTTCTGTCCCATGAATTCTATTGTGTCATAAACTTGTTCTGTCTGATTCTTTGTCTCCCCGAAGGATTTGGTACATTGCTTTTGTACAGTGTTGTCATTTAAATTAAATATGTTTTTGGAGTCTAACTTTTTTTTTTTTTTTCCAACAATAGGTTTATGCTAAAACTATAGATGGGCAACAGACTATTATTGCATGTATTGAAAGCCACCAGTTTCAGCCTAAAAACTTCTGGTAAGAAACAGATATTCTCTTCTGTTTGCATCTAATTTATATAGGAAAGAAACCAGCAGTTCAAACTTAGTTTTTGATCCAACTATATTGGAATAAATTATTTGATTTAGAGATTTCAGTTAGCCACCTATAAAATGAGGAATTTAAACATTATTTAAATTTCTTCTAAGATTTTATAATCATATCTTTTTTTAAAATACTCTTATATTGGGCCGGCCCGGTGGTGCACTGCTACAGTGCGCCGCTTGGGAGCGCGGCGGTGCTCCCGCCAAGGGTTCGGATCCCACATACAGACCGGCCGCTCACTGGCTGAGCGAGGGGCGGGCATTTCTTCTAAGATTTTATAATCATATCTTTTTTTAAAATACTCTTATATTGGGCCGGCCCGGTGGTGCACTGCTACAGTGCGCCGCTTGGGAGCGCGGCGGTGCTCCCGCCGAGGGTTCGGATCCCACATACAGACCGGTTCCCACTCACTGGCTGAGCGAGGTGCAGGCACGGCGCCGAGGGTTGCGATCCCGTTGCCGGTCCCGGTCCGGTACGGGCGCGACACTGAGGGTTGCGATCCGTTGCCGGACACAAAAAAAGACAAAAAAAAAGGGAAAAAAAAAAATACTCTTACATTGAGTGAGAACAAGTGATTAATAAAATGCCTAGCTGAAAGTCTGAGTTTTACTTGGGCTAGGATTACTAATATTTGAGCTAATTGCATAACTCAGCAGCCATTTATCTGCTTTTGGAAGAGCCTCCCCTGAACAGAATAGGCATGATTTTCTACTTCAAAAGGAAAAATGGAAGTCAAAATAACTTAGAAAAGGCTTTTATGTTCAGGGCACTTAGATTCAAAATTATATTTGAATAGTCAGAGCCTTGGGTTTGTCAAACTGGAAATGACTGGGGTTTTTTCCCCCTCTTTCTCAATTTTTCTGCCTCAGTGGCACATCACTTCTTTCTCGTGCTTACTGCTAATTCTGCAGCATTGTGTGTGTTTTAATAGGAATGGTCGTTGGAGATCAGAATGGAAGTTCACCATCACACCACCTACAGCCCAGGTGGTTGGAGTCCTTAAGATTCAGGTGAGATTCCAACATTTTTATAGACCATGGTTAAAATTTCACATCTTTAAAACAAACGTGCAAGTTGGTATTTTGTTCTGGTGTTAGAAAAAAGGACCAACTATATGTAGATGCAAAGGGAGATTGATGGCAGTGAATAGAAGCCTTTTTCCTGGGGAGGTAGTTAAATAGAGAGAACACTATTCTGGGTTGATTAAGAATAGTCGTGTAGAGAGTACTGCTTGCTTATTTTTTTTCTTCCGAAGATAACGTAAGATCTTTCCAAGAATTATCAAACAGTAATTTTAGGAAGGAATAAAATAAAAAAATGTTAAGATGTTGCAGTACCACAGATGTGTACAATCAATTAT
The DNA here is from genome assembly GCF_000696425.1 of Galeopterus variegatus. Taxonomy (NCBI): domain Eukaryota; kingdom Metazoa; phylum Chordata; class Mammalia; order Dermoptera; family Cynocephalidae; genus Galeopterus; species Galeopterus variegatus. Next base: position 169,729 of record NW_007727526.1, read on the forward strand.
GTTTCAATAAAAAATAAAGTGCAAAAAACATTTTTTTGTCAAAAATAAACCAGTATTTTATGTGTACAAATTCAAAAAAAAAAAAGTTAATATATAGTAGCTAGGATATATCTTAGTTCTGAAGAAAGCTGTTATCAGTGGGGTTTTTGTTGTTGGTTTTTTGATAGAAAGTTTTAAAATAAATAAAACTAAATTGAATTAAACTAAATTAAACAGAGGGAAATAGAGAGAATTTGCCTGGTGTCATCATGTTATGGAATATAAATAGCTAAGCAAAGCAGATTTCTCATACTGGTATCTGTTAATTCATTTGATGCCTGACTGGATTGAATTCTAATATTCTAGCAGAGGTTTGACTTTGTAAATTCAGGGTGATTTAAGCCTGACTCTAAGGTCAGATTAAACAGTTACAGATAAGTGAGATCAGTTCCTAATTGTACCTATATTATATTAAGTCTTGCTTTAATAATAGTTAGCAACAGGTGTCTTCTTTAATGGTGTAATTTAATCAAAAGCATATATAGAGATGCTTTCTGCACCCATTCTTTTTATATATACCTTCAGCTTCCTGCTACAAGTAGCTCCTGGCCATAGGAGCATGCCCAACTCAGGTGAGACAGGCTGGAAGTGTTGAGTTCACAGCTCTGGGAGCAGCCCTCAGTGATACGTAAGAGTTGATAGATGAATATGCCATCATTCTCACCCTTCAGTTGAGACAACTCTGAAGCATGTTCTGTTTGGTCTTCCATTGCTCAGTGCCCACAGTTGTAACCTTCCCATTAATATACCTGTAAAGTTTCCTTCTCACCGGCCGGCTGCCAAAAATAAATAAATTAATTAATAATTAATTATTTTTAAAAGCTTCCTTCCCTTCTGTGTCGCACTTCCTCAGTCCCCTACTTCCTGAGATTTCCTGAGATTACCTCCCTCAAAGCTACTTTCCCTCAAATCTTTATCTTTGGGTTTGCTTCTGGCAGAGCCCAACATAAGAGCATGTTATTCTGTTTCTGTTAACTAAATCAATTAGTAGCCTAGTACTCTAGACCTCTTATAACTATGGCATCAGCATTAACTTGGCAGCTTACTATAAATTTATGTAAGTATTTTTATTCTAGATGGAAATATTTATTTGTATTTTAGCTTTGCCAGTGCAAACCTATAAAGTAAAAACACACATCACAAAGGGTGATAAATTCTGATAGGACTTTTATTTTTATTTTTATTTTTATTTTTTGTCCTTTTTGAGACCGGCCACACCGCGCTCAGCCAGTGAGCGCTGTGAGTGCACCGGTCATCCCTATATAGGATCCGAACCCGCAGCGGGGAGCGCTGCTGCGCTCCCAGCACCGCACTCTCCCGAGTGCGCCACGGGCTCGGCCCGTGATAGGACTTTTAAAACAGGGACCAGTGCACAGATCCTCATTTATTCCTTTGTAAGCACAGATTGTCTGATCACACTTTAGGAGAAGGCTTACTTCATTTACATATATTTTAAAAATCAAAGAGTGAGAATTATTTGGAAAAATCAGTAAGATATTTAGCCTTTTAGGCTGTTCTCTAGGCAAAAGGATAGTTCTGGGAAGGCAACAATTTCTGAGGATGTATGTTGATAACAGTCACGTTGAAATTCATATTAGTTAACAGAACCATTTTCATGTTAGCAGATGAGACCTAGAAAAGGTTCTGTTTTGGAATGGATAGAGTTTAAACTTAATTTCTATGATGATATCATTAGTTTATTAGGTAATAAAATCATATTTTTAGAATTTTCAATTGAGTTCACAAACAGTGAACTTATGGCCTTGCCCTATATTCTTATTCATAACCTTCTATTTCTTAAGAAACATGACGGAAATTCAAAATAATTGCATAGTCTTTATTCTTGGACAAAAAAGAATTTACCCTGCATAACTCCTTTCTTCAGATGTGTTCTGAGAAATACACGTTTTTGTTGTTTCTCCATCCAGATCTCCAATTTTTTTTTTTTTATATCCTACATCCCGTTTGTACTCATTTCCCTACCCAGTGTTCTTTTTGGCCCCTGAACTTCTAATTTTTTAGTTGAAAAATGATTAATCAAACAAAACTAGTGTTGCAGGCCGGCTACTTAGCTCAGTTGGTTAGAGCATGGCCTTGTGACACCAAGGTCAAGGGTTCTGTTCCCTGTACCAGCCAGCTGCTAGACGAAGGAAAAAAAAATTATTGTTAGAGTGTTATCTGCTTGTATTTGAATATCCTTAAATGTCCTTGTCTATTGGGATTTTAGCATTTTAATGTTATTATTTAGCCAGGTTTGTTTTTGGCAGCTGGATGGTATGGGAATCTGAACCCTTGACTTTGGTGTTGTAACACCGTGCTCTAACCAAATGAGCTAGCTGGCCTGCCCTAGGCCAGTCTTTTTTGCCCATATCTTTGCTGTTCTGATTTTCACATTTAAGTATTACAAGCACTTATCATCTCCTTGCTTTTCCAGTGCATTCTTAAATTGTCTTTTCCTCTTTAACCTCTTTTTAGAAAGCCAAAAGGTGAAATTTCAAGGTTGGGAGTGGGAATGGAAATTCTCGCTTCTCTTGCCCATCTCGACAGAGCCAGCCATTTGTTCCCATTAAAGACACCTATTTTTTAGGGCCGGCCCGTGGCTCACATAGAGTGTGGTGCTGATAACACCAAGGCCACGGGTTCGGATCCCTATATAGGGATGGCCAGTTAGCTCACTTGGGAGAGCGTGGTGCTGACAACACCAAGTCAAGGGTTAAGATCCCCTTACCGGTCATCTTTAAAAAAAAAAAAAAAGACATCTATTTTTGTCCCTTTAACAAGGATATGTAGTGGGTTCATGTTGCCCAGGGAAGTTCTTTTATTGCGAATAGGATCAAGATTTCTGACTAGCTGAAGCTTGGCTGTTATTTATCTGTCCCCTTCTAATGATATCCCAAAAGAATAAGCCCCTAGTGAGGTACTTTATTTCTAACCCAAATTGAGGGATTTTTAACTTTTTGACAAAGCATATAGCATTGGGAGGTATTGTGCATGTTGGATAAGGTTTTAACTCTAGAATTTAACCTAATTCAAATCCTAGCTCCTCCTCTTACTAGGTATGTGAACATGGGTAAGTGATTAAACTGCCTCAAGCCTCAGTTCCCTCAGCTATAAAATATGGTTAATAGTAGTCCGTATTGCACAGAGTTCTTGTAACAGTTAAAATGAGGCAGTAGAGGGCCGGCCTGGTGGCGCACTGCTACAGTGCGCCGCTTGGGAGCGTGGCGGCGCTCCCACCGAGGGTTCGGATCCCACATACAGACCGGCCGCTCACTGGCTGAGCGAGGTGCGGGTGCAGCACCGAGGGTTGCGATCCCGTTGCCGGTCCTGGTCCGGTACGGGCGCGACACTGAGGGTTGCGATCCGTTGCCGGACACGAAAAAAGACAAAAAGGAAAAAAAAAAAAATGAGGCAGTAGAAGTAATAAGTAAAGTGTTTTACATAGTACCTATAATGCACAGTAAGGACTTAATAAATAATAGCTGTAGTAGCGAAGCTACTGCTTTTCTCTTCCCCGCTTCTACTTTTTCTCTAAAAACGTTCTTTTCTGTTCAAATATCTTCTGGTAGTATAGACTAGATGTCTTAGTCTATTTAGGCTGCTATAACAAAATACCTTAGACTGGTAATTTAAAAACAGCAGAAATTTATTGATCACACTTCTGGAGGCTAAGAAGTCCATGATCAAGGTGTCAGCAGATTTGGTATCTGGTGAAGGCCTGTTCTTGTGCCTTCTTGCTGCATCTTCACATGGCAGAAGGGGTGAACGCTGTGGCCTCATATGATAGAAAGAGGGCAAGGGTGCTCACTTGAGCCTCTTTTGCAAGGGCACTAATCCCATTCATGAGAATGGTGCTCTCATGACCTAATCACTTCCCAACGACCCACCTCTTAATACTATCACATTGGGTATTAGATTCCAACATAAGAATTTTGGAAGGACACCAGCGTTCAGACCATAGCACTAGATGAAGGAAACGGCATTACCTGGGCTACTATTCTAGCATTACGCCCCCGGTTTTAGCTCTCCATTTTATTTTCTTCATAAGACAAGTGTAATCTTTCTAAAATATTTCCCTGAGTTCTCATCACCTATAATAGGATAAAGTCTGAATTCTTAATGTGGTTTATAAGGTACTTTGCTCTTCAGTGTCTTCAACTTTATTTCAGTGTCTCCTGCCACATTCCCTTTCACACATATTCAAATGCAAGTTCTTTGTTCTTTCCTAAATTAAGCCAGTTGTACCCCATTCTCTTATACATTTTTTATTCCCTTGTAGATACCCTTCTCTACTTTGTCCACTTAAATGACAATTACTGTTTTCAAGACCCTGTTCAGATGCACTTAGTAAAAGGATATCCTCATCCTATTCTATGTGGCCAGTTTGTAGGCATGTTAAATTAAGGTGACTGAACCTGTCTTGCAAGTGACCAAAACTTCCTGAGCCTTATACATTGTCATTGATTTCTTAGTCTGTCCCTTGGGTACTCCTCCTTCTTGCTAACTGTTTTCATAATTGTAGCACCTCACTTTACCTTACATCTTCAAAACTGCTTTTATCTTACTTATTTTTGTTGTCTAATTTACCAGTAAAATATTTCTTTTTCAGTCCTGTTTTTAACCCTCAATTAAGCTTTTCCTGCACTTGGTCAGATCTCTTACCAATATTAATGATAATATATATGGAGAGATGTGTCAGGTATTAGGATCCATTAAAACTCCTTGGTTTTAGGGCCGGCCCGTGGCTCACTCGGGAGAGTGCGGTGCTGATAACACCAAGGCCATGGGTTCGGATCCCATATAGGGATGGCCGGTTGCTCACTGGGTGGGCGTGGTGCTGACCTAATTTACCAGTAAAATATTTCTTTTTCAGTCCTGTTTTTAACCCTCAATTAAGCTTTTCCTGCACTTGGTCAGATCTCTTACCAATATTAATGATAATATATATGGAGAGATGTGTCAGGTATTAGGATCCATTAAAACTCCTTGGTTTTAGGGCCGGCCCGTGGCTCACTCGGGAGAGTGCGGTGCTGATAACACCAAGGCCATGGGTTCGGATCCCATATAGGGATGGCCGGTTAGCTCACTGGCTGAGCATGGTGCTGACAGCACCAAGTCAAGGGTTAAGATCCCCTTACCAGTCATCTTTAAAAAAAAAACAAAAACAAAAAAAAAAAACTCCTTGGTTTTCACAGTGAAAAATTAATGTTTAAATGGTTTTATTTTAATTATTTTAATACTGTCAGGAGTGGGGTTTTGGGGCTGGATGGTTAGCTCAGTTGGTTAGAGCACAGCCTTATAACACCAAGGTCATGGGTTCTGATCCCTGTACTGGCCAACTGCCAAATAAAAAAAAGAGTGGGGTCTTATGTATCTTTGTATTCATAATGCCTACCACAGTGCCTGGAAGGTAATAAGCACATAATAAATGTTTGCTGAGCTTAAATGATAATCCGTTTTCCCTTCTAAGGAAAGAGAATTCTTAAGCTTTAGTGTTCTGTGAATTTTAATTGTGAAGTACTATTGGTTATATCAATTATCTGTTCAGAGTTCGTAAAGATGGCTTACCAACTTAAGGATGGCTTAAAGCATGGAATTGTGCTCTAAGCAGTTGGTTTCTATATGAATGTTACACAAACTTGCTCAAACATTGTTTCACACAGGTTCACTATTATGAAGATGGCAATGTTCAGTTGGTTAGTCATAAAGATGTACAAGATTCAATCACTGTTTCGGTGAGTATGGAATATTTAATGTTTGTCTCACTTGTGTCTTGTTTTTCTTAAAAAAAATTAGTTTTGAGCCTGTGTGCTGATTCTGCCAATATAAATTCCTTTTGCTTTCAATGCTTTGATTTTGGCATCTACTTTCAATTAGTACCTCTTCCTACCAACCAGCTATAATAGTTTACAGTCTTTGACTCAAAATAGTGATTATGGCTTCAGAGAAACTTCCTTTTTCTTGCTCTTCCTCTTTCTCAATTGTGAGATTTATTCAAGGAAAGCAATGCCTTCTATCAGTAAATACCAGAAGCAAGGAAAGTTTGCCAAACTAAATCCTATAGGGCTGAATTCATATCATTAAAGAAACAACATTTTTAGAAGTATTAAAAGTATTGTGTTCTGGGCCGGCCCGGTGGCGCACTGCTACAGTGCGCCGCTTGAGAGCGCGGCGGCGCTCCCGCAGAGGGTTCGGATCCCACATACAGACTGGTTCCCGCTCACTGGCTGAGCGAGGTGCGGGTGCGGCGCTGAGGGTTGCGATCCCGTTGCTGGTCCCGGTCTGGTACGGGCGTGACACTGAGGGTTGCGATCCGTTGCCGGACATGAAAAAAAAAAAAAAAGTATTGTGTTCTGTACCTTGAAAGAAGGGACATAATTTGTTCTTGCATTCTTTCTTTCATAGTCTCTTTATTTCTTTATAGTCTTAGAAGTTATTGAATACCCACGAAGAGCTTTTGTTTATATGTTATATCAATGTTTACCTTATTAAAAATTAAAACTAATTGTTAGAAATATTTATTCGTTAATTAAAAATAATAACAAAGCCATTAGTTAACATAAATAACGTTTTTGTGAAAAATAACTATTTTCCAAACCAAAAAAAATTTAGAAGAATGGCATTAATTTACATCTTCACTAATTGTGTAATGTGTGGCTTACTAAAAGACAGCTGGATTCTCATATCCACTTCATGCATTCCATTAGCCTACAAAATGAAGTCATTGCATGTCATGTAGCTTCTATGAAACTGCATTTTACATGCATAAGAATGAGAGTGAAGATGGCATATAACTTTGTTTTCGTGTTATTATGAAAATAGAAGATAGTTTTGAGTTCTTCACTATCTGTGTTGGGACTACACTCTAGGGATTAAAATTAGCCTTTTCCCTTTAACTTTGTTGTGCTTTTTTTTCAGTAAGTCATGACATCTCACTATGATTTTCATTTGCATCACCACGAAATGGCTAACATCTTTTCATGTGCTTAGTTGCCATCCTGTATCTCCTCTTTGGTGAAATGCCTGTTCGTGGTCTTTAGTCATCAGATTTTCTATGCTGTCTTTCTTTCATTCTTCTCCCCTCTGCCCCCCATCCCTCTTTTTTTTTTTTTTTTTTTTTTTTTTTAGACTTATTGGTAAGAAATAATTCTCTTGTACTTCATGGTGAGAGAAAGCAAGATTCATCTCATTTTGTACCTAAATCATGTAATACAAAATGTCATTGGCTGGTTTAACATTGTAAGTGGCAAATAAAGGAGTATATGAGCTTATGAATATGGCTGATATGCCTGGTATTTATTATTCGCATTATTCATTTCATCTTGGGTTTGGTTGTTTTTTGCTTTTTGGTGTTTTTCTGTTCATATCATCTAAAACCAGAAATATTTTCAAGCATCAAGATTTTAAGACATGATGCTGTTTTGGGCCTACTGTGGTAGAGTGGAAAGAGCATGGGATTTTTTGGCTGATACCTAGATTGGGGTCCCATATTTATCATTCAAAAGTTGTATAGTTTTGGTCGTCACTTAAGGGGTTCTATTTTCTCATCTGCAAAATGAAGATGATTATAATGTATCTACTTCACATAGTTTTTATGAGGATCAAAGGAAGTAGTGTGCATGGGAACACTTAGTAAGCTAGGAATTGTTATACAAACGTTAGTTAAGATGAACTTACTTTTCAGTATCTTTTTATTCACTGCTCACACATTTTTTAAAAATTCTTATTTACCCCTCTTCCTTCCTCCATTAGAATGAAGTCCAAACTGCCAAGGAGTTTATTAAAATCATAGAGAATGCAGAAAATGAGTATCAGGTAAGAAGATTTGGAAGTAACTTTTCTAGGTCTACTATCTTATTATTTTGCTATTAACATATTTTGTTAGGCCTCTCTGTGTCCTTTAGCATGAAAATATTCTTTAGTACTACTAAACATGGAGACTTTGCAGACCTTGCAACTTGTTGTTCTGCTTACAGTCAGGGTTTTGGGATTGGAAGGGACTGTAGCTCTAGTTTTAGAAATAATACAGGTGAGCTTCTTGACTCACTTTAGAGATTGGAAAGGAGCTCTATAGAAATAGTATGACCTGTCTGTCCTTCATGGGGGACCTTAAACATGCCCTTTGACTACAGAGTCATTTTCCTATTCACGACCAACCCCATTTCTGTTCAAGCAACTCATCCTCAATTATCTGTTGCAGACAGCAATTAGTGAAAACTATCAAACAATGTCAGACACCACATTCAAGGCCTTGCGCAGGCAGCTTCCAGTTACCCGCACCAAAATCGACTGGAACAAGATACTGAGCTACAAGATTGGCAAAGAAATGCAGAACGCTTAATGGCTGGATGTAGAATTCTTCAGTATGTGGAAAGAAAAAGATTCAACGTGTGATCATATGATAAATAAGTGATTTATAAACAAGAATGATATTTTGCTAGGGCTTTCAAATTTAAAAGGTTTTCTAGCCTCATGGAATACTGTTGAACCTATAGCATTGTCTTGATTCTTTTGTGTTCTCTGCCTTGTAATTTTCTGTTATCACCATATCTACTTGTAAATTTTTTTTTTAATTCCGCTACATTTAATGTTGGAGAGAGAGAGCTATCCTGGAGTCATTTTAATGTTTGGAAAATTTTCCTAGCAATGAAGCTCTGTTACTGATTTAGACAGGTAATATGTTCAGTACTTTTCCACCCCTATCCTTCAGAAGTACTTCTGGTACTTCAGTGGTTTTTAGTGATCCATCAACAGCTAAAGAGAGGCTATGCTACAAACTATAGCTAAATGGAAGACACATTCATCCTTCTCCCTCCAACTGCTTTGATCATCATTTATAGCCTCTCATAACTGTAGTTTTCAAAAATTTGGATTGGGACTTTTGAGGTCCTTTTGCGGTAGCAAAGGAAGTTTTCTGGGGAACTCTATTATACCCAGCTTCTCGGGGGAACTTGTTTTTAAATCCAAAGACTTGAACCATATTTCCTGCACATGAACGTGTTTGCTTTTTCTTCTCTTCCCTCATTGTCTCCTTCTCATCCAGTACCATTGTAGTTATAGACATCTGCATTTTTAGAAGAGTTTTACCCATTTATGTGTTTTTTAAACATTCAAGAACTGCTGATATACTGTGGATGTAGTAGAGTATAAAACTTGAAAACTACAGATGTTGAAGGAATAATAGGTATCTTGTGCTTTAATACTTCATGGCAGGATTGTACTATAAGCAAATGAATCAAACAACTGCGTAAATCACAGACAAAAACTAAAAATGAACCAAAGTGAAAAGGATAACTTTCAGGCAGTATCTTTCTATTGTAACCTGTTATTTAAGGGAATACTAGTGATTTCTTCTAAATAGGATGTAAAACTTGTTCCAAATTACTCTTCCTCAGTCCTGCCTGCCAAGAACTCAAATGTAACTGTGATACAGCAACCCTTCCCAGGTATATTGGCAGGTATGTGTGTGATCTCAGAATCCACAGGTGACAGAGATATGATATGACAACTGGTAATGGTGGATTCATTTACATTGTTTACACTTCTATGACCAGGCCTTAAGGGAAGGTCAGTTTTTTAAAAAACCAAGCAGTGTCTTCCTACCTATCTCCAAATACATGTCAAAAACAGAAGGGTGTTTGTGCTTCGGCTTTGTTTTTGCTCAGTAATACAGTCAAGCAAGAGTTTGTTTTCAAGTGACCCATTGAGCTATGTAAGCATTTTTGTTTATTTCAAATAAAATATATTTGTATTATTTGTCATTCATACTATCCATCCATACCACACTATCTTCTGTACCAGGTAGTCCAATAGAAATATACCTGTTTTGTTCTAAAATTGTCTGAGTCTCTCCTTTTTGATCCATCTCTTCAGCCTTTGTTCTCAAGGTAAGGTATTCAGCTGTAATCTTATCTTATTTATTGTGAATGTTTAGGGTTTCTGAAATTGGTTTCTACCTTCAACTATTATAGACTGTGAATATCCAAAGACTTCCGAAGTATAGCTTTTTGTGTGTGCATTTGAGCACTGTCTGTGTGGATCATACATGCTCTTCCTGCAAAGGCTACCAGTGATTCAAAGGTCTGGGGATTTCCATTAATGTCAGAAAGAAAAATCTAGTTATCTTCTCTATCTGTAATTCAGAAGCAAGGCCCAAGTATGGTTGTAATCACTAGTCAGGAAGTAGAAATGAAAGGATCCTGCACCTTGAACTTGGTAATATTTTACATTGGCTTAACTTGGCTGCTTTTCCTCTCTTTAGCTGGCTTAGCTACAGATGTGTGGGAAAGGCTTTTATCCTGGTTCGCAACAGAGAACCAGAAGTTTTTGTGCTTCACCCTCTATCCAAGGCCAGTTCAAATTCCTACCTTTTTGAGGGACACTTAGCTGTATTTCATCGTACTTGTAATGCAAATAAATTCAAACATTCTTGCCTTTAACTTATTAACTCTGTCAGCCTACCCCCAGGCTATCCCACTGGTTTCATCAGCCCAGGCTGACTTTTAAAAACTCTTATTTTCACGACTATTTAAAGCCCTTGGTTACTTACATAGTTGGGAGGAAGTTAACTTTCCTTGCCAGGTCCTACAGAGACCCCCTGACTTTTAACCTCCCTCAACAGAATATATTCAATTTTACCAAACACTGCTATAATCAGTCTATGAATTATTAGGGCAAAGGTTTCCCAGCCAGATGGAAAGGAGTATTTTGTGGGGCCTCACTCATATATTTGAGTTTGAAATGACTGCTGAAGACTTTGTTTCATCTGAGCCTCAGTGGTTGTCCTTCTGTTTGTTGCCTAGTTCCAGTGCCTGCCTCTGTTTTATAATCTAGAACTTTGATGCCCATCTAGGTTCATTAGATAATTGGCAAACCTTGGCACATTCTCTTCAAAGTCAAAGATGGATTCATATCTTAATGCCAATTTATGAATTTACAATTTTATATAGAACTACCAAGTGAACCAAATGTTCGTGACCGCCTTCTAGTTGTTCAGCTACCAACTATGTGGAAAAATCAAAGAAAGGAAGGTTAGTAAATACAGAAAACTGGATGGTCCTGTAGTTTAAGTTTTTGTAACTTAAATTCTCCTTTGGATAGGGTATATATAAACATATAGATACAAGCCCTCTGAGGACAGAAACCAATCTCACACCTTTTCAAATGCAAAGTATCAAGAAGCATTCTATCATGTATAAGGACATACAGTTGATTCTCATTATTCAGGGTATTTATATTCTGTAAAGTCACTGGGAACACTGAATTAATACTATAACTCATACCTGAATGATGGTTACCTAACGAATTTTCTATGTAAAGCATTCTTGTGCTTAGGTAGGTAGCACTTCCTAACTACATTTGGGGAACATTGTTTGCAGTGAAATCACCAGCAAAAAGCACAAACGTGCAAAAACCGTGGCATACACCACACAAAGCACACGTTTATAATATGAGGGCTGAAACAAGAAGGCAGAGCATCACTGTGTTTGAACTCAGCTGGGAACATGCACATTGGGCAACTCAAATTTTTCACTACTCTGCATATCCGTGAATGAGCACAAAAGCACTGCAAGTACTGATTTGGGTGTTAGAAATAAATTTTAGTGAGTAGGTGAATTTGCAAATCAGAATCTGTGAATAATGAGTATCAACTGTAAGTGCCACAGTATCTCCTTTGGTATGTGGTAGACCAATTTCAGTATTTCAGTTTAAGGATTGTTTCCAGTTGCCTTAGGGAGTAGAGTATAAGTGGAATACATAATGTTAGAGAACATATAAAGGCTGAATTGCTGAACTCAAGTAACTGGAGTAATGAGAATAAAATACAAACCTAATGTTATACAAAGTATCTTGGCTAAGTAGTTAGTTACATTGGTTTATTTCAATAACACCATTGGCCGAAATTACCTTTCAGACTACCTTCAGTGCCATTTGGATCCATACTAAAATCAACCTTATTACTTTGAAGTCAGGTTCTTATAAGTGCAGATAGGTTTAAAGGAGGCTTCAAGGAAGTGAGTCCTGAGCTGGATGTAAAAGGGGAAGGAAGACTATTCTAGACATTTAGAACAGGATGCGTAAAAATAACAATGACAACCCCATCCATGTGAAGTAGATTTTTCCAGATGAAACTGGTTTAGAGAAGTTTCATTTTAACCAAAGCCACATCGCATCACATTTTTACCCAGGATTTTACTGTACTACAGCTGTTTGTATATATTTTGAGGACATCCAGAAGATAGGCCTGACCAGAGAAGTGGGGAGGTTATGTGTTCAGGAATAACGTGGAGTTAGATTTGCTGGTCAGAAAGGAGCCAGACATTTGCTTTGGGTATGGCACATGGTAGTTTTTGAGATGGTAACTAGCAAAGCAATTTTGAGGAGTTCACCCTTTTTATACCCCTGAGTTCTCATCAGGTAAGTGGGGAAGAAAAAAGGTAAAATGTTTGCCTAGTTTCCTAGTTTTTTCCCTCTACTTTGCATAAACTATTTCTAAGACATAACGTTTTCCCCTGCTCTATTTTCCCCATCCCTGTAGCTTTGGTTCCCACTGACGCTGCATTTCCTGTTGCTAAAGGCTGTTATTCCTGGCTTTAGTTGGTTGTTGGCCTGAGAGAAGGTACAGGGGTAGCCAGCTGGCCATGACCCGGTTCTTGATATTCCACAGTTCCTTAGATTGTGTGGCCTCCTACGGGTAACTACTTTGGAGAACAATACTAGCTTTGATATATTTGGAACTCTGTTACATTTGATTTTTAAAAAAATTTTACATAACTTATTATCTTTGTCCCATTCTAGTGTGTTTTGTTATTCCATTATGGAGGATAAGTGGATGCAAAGGCTTATTTCACATTTGTTTTTGTGGTAGCCCTGAGGTAACTCCTTTTAGTTTGTCTACACAGTCTCTTCTGAAGCACACTGGGTCTTCTACTTCTCTTCCTGGTACTGATGCTGTCGCTATTAACCATGCACTGCCTAACATAACAGTCCCTTGCTCTCAAGAAGCTAATATTTTGATGACTAAGGCCACCCTTACTTATATACTAGTGAAAAATGAATGAGCAATACAGACTGGAGTTGCAATTAAGTGTCCAAGTTTGTGGCTCAAGGGCAAGGATCACCAGCCTTTCCACATAATGAAGCCTGTGTGGCAGAGAAAATGACTGTTCGTCCTGGCAGAACCCCTTGTCCCTCCCTCCCACATGTACACCACCTTTATCTCAGAGACACTTGGTTCTTTCCCCCAAACTTCTTTGACTCTTATGCCTTCCTCCCTGCGTCTGGAAGCCCTGAGAAGGGAAATGGGGGAGGGGGGCGTGCCGCCGGCTTCCGTACTGGTTTCTGTCCCTGGCAGCCTGGGGGAGGTGCTGGATGAGCAGCCCTAGTCCAGCTGCAGCCGACCCAAATCCCAGTCCCTGCCCTTTGCTCTCCCGCTTTTCAATAAGTCTCGAGGCTCGAGGGTGGGCGTAGGAGTAGCCCTCACTGAGGCGCGGAGGTCCTCCTGGGCTGTTCAGGGGGCCCCAGGCGGTAACCAAGTTCTGATACTGGCTAGAAGCCAGGGGAGGGAGCTTGGGGTAAGGGGAGGGCCCTGAGGGAGGGGTCAGACTCCTTAGGAAAGAGTTAATGCGAAGAGGGGGAGGGGATAGGAAGAAGAGGCCGAAGGGGAGGCTCAGGTAGGAGAAGACCAGAGGAGGGAAACCTGGTGGGCAGAAGGGATCTTGCAGAATCAGGGGTCAGAGTTAGGGGGCTTCCCCGTACTGCACCCTCATCTCAGGGCCGCCAACTTACAGCCGCGGCAGCGACTTTCAGTTTCATTTCCACGGACCCTCCTGCCTGGGCCGCAGCCGCCGCCGCGATGCCCAGTAAGTTCAGCTGCCGGCAGCTCCGGGAGACGGGCCAATGCTTCGAGAGTTTCCTGGTCGTTCGGGGACTGGACATGGAGACAGATCGCGAGCGGCTGCGGACCATTTATAACCGCGACTTCAAGATCAGGTACGCGCCGGCCCACTCCCGGCCCGCGAGTCGCGGGCCCAGCTCTCCGCCGCGACCCCTGCGCCGGGGCCACCCTTCCCGCCCCGGGACGCAGAGGAACGCAGCTTCCCCAGCGGCTCAGGCCAGTCCTGGGGCTGCGCAGACCTCCCCTCCCGCGCAGTGCCCACGCCCCGCCGGCGCCGCCCGCATCCCGCCCGTTCTGTCCGGGCCGGGCCCGTGCGCCGAGTCCCCGCGGAGAGCCCACCGGGCTGCCCGCTCCCCCGGCGGCCGGGAGCGGGGTCCTTTGCCCACGCGCTGCTCGCGGGGGCTGGGGGACAGTGCTCGCGGTGGGGGAGGGGAGTCTCCAGAAGGGGCCTTGGCATCGGGCGAGGGCGGGGAGGCTGCCTGCTGGCCTGCGAGCCCTGGCGCGGGCTTTACGGGGACCTCCGCCCCCTTATTGAGGGACTCCTGACTTGGGGGTCCACTATCTAGGAGAGCTGAAGAGGCCCAGCATAGGAAGGGAGAATCTCAGGGAGCTCTAGATAGAAGAAAAGGGCACAAACTACGGACGTACCAAACCTCCATTAACACCTGTGGCTTCTCCATGGAGACCCAGGGCCAGGGACAGCCTCCTGGAGGCCCCTTTCACCCTGTGGCTGAAGGCTATTTCGTCTTCTTTTACCACCCAAGTGAAAATGAAAGAGACTTCTGTCAAACCACAGAATTTTGCTTCGAAAACACCTCTATCAACAGGCTACTGCCTTGGGCGGAAAACCAAGAAACAATTTAATTGAGAAAATGTAAAGATTTGTACAAATAAATGCGTGTTAGTGAGAATTTGGGCTTCATATCAGACATCCTGAAAAAGATCAAAAGGCCAGTATGGGAGAGATATGGCTGCTAAAACAGCCAAAGACGTCTTAGTCTGGGTTAATAGAAGTGTGGTTTGGGATCGGGAGAAGAGGTAGTGATTCCATATTGACCAGATCATAGCTGGGATATTGTCTTCAGTAATGGGTATCACATTTTGAGACATTAACAGGCTTGAATAACAGCTGAAGAAGAGGCAAAAATGATGAGGACCTATTTCATACCCCCACACTGTGCTAGGCACTATAGGAACTATAAAGGTGAGAAATACACAATCCCAGGGGAGCAAGAGGCCATAGTGTGCATACATGTATACGATATACTACGTACAATACGTGGTAAAATAAAAGGAGTATAGTAGAGATAGAAGGAAAAATGTTGAAGGAAAGTAAAGAGCAATTATCATTGGATCATTTCTTATCAACGCTTCACATAGGCGAATGTTTACTATGTCCATAAAGTACAACATGGCTCTGAACAAAAGTCACCGACTTTTTTTGGCTCTGTTAAAGAAAAAATTATTTTGACACTTGTTAAACCGGTAAAGAACACTTTATTCAAGACTATTGTAATAGGGTTATTGCAGTAGGGAGAGAGACTGAACTCAACTCTAAATACAGCAAAGACAGCTGGGGATTTATAGCCAATGAGCAGAATGAGCGGGTCAGTGTATAAAAAATTACGGAGAGGAGACATCAAGAGTGGGGGGATTCTTGCTAAACTGACCTAGCAGGATTCTTGTTAAAGGCATACTTACACATCAAAGGTGGGAGATAAAGTTAATCAGATATCAAGAATGATCATATGTCCAAGGGTGGGGAGATTCTCACTAAATGGACTTAGCATAATTCTTGCTAAAACTGAGTGAGGCAGGCCTAAGACGGGTGTGTGTGGAGCCAAGGTCAAGACCTAGTCAAGAAGAGAGCTCAGAGGAACCTAACTAAAATTTGGTTCAAGGAGAGTCTTTTGTTAGATCTAAGTCACATGCATAATATGTTACAGTACTGGGGAAAACTACGTTGGATTGCCTAGAAAACCATGTATACTATATATTATGGTTGAATTTAGGGATTTTCAAAGTAATTTTTACTGTATGCCTTTGTTTTTTGTGCAAATAAGTTACCGCTCCCCTGTAATTATTATGGAATGTGATGGAGATGGCGGCATGACCTTGGCCTTGAAGGATAGATAAAATTTTAGTACATGGAGGTGGAGGAAAGGCCTCTATGTGGGTTCATAGTCTATCATGAGACCCAGTCAAAGGAACTGAGAAATGTTTGCTTTGAAAAGAGAAAAATTGGAGGGGACAAGGTAGTTATCCTTGAATATTTTAAAGACTGTAATGGTAAAGAAGATTATACTTGCATGTCACTCCAGAACGCAGAAGTGGGTTCTGTCAACAAGAAACTCTGAGATTTCTATTCAGATTAGAGAGAACTTTCCTATGCATCCTTTGAAGGCAGGCTGGAATGCTGGGAAATCAACCCTCATCTTCACAGTAGGAATTAATTGCTTCTTCCTCTGGGCTCTAAAAGCTCATTCTTCATTCCTTGGATAGAGCCTGGTTATAACCAGATGGCACTCTGCCTGTCTTTTCAGAGCTAGTACGTGGCTGTCTCCTGCACCAGACTCTCAGACCCTCTACTTTTAATATTTGCATCTGCCCTCAGTTCCCAGCATGGAGCTTTCTATGTAGTAGACGCTCAATAAATGCTTGCAGAATCTAATTAATTAGTAAGGAGACTAGGCCAACAAGAGAATGGGCTATAGCGAGGGGCGTAGCAAGTCACCCGCATCAGGAATTCTAGGGAGATTCCTACACTGGGAGAGATAGATCCCTACCAACTAGCTTATTTTATGATGTTATGAAATGCTGTGCTCTCAACTCTTGCCTTTTCCCATCTCTCTTTATTCATTTAGCAAATGTATTTAATAAGGCTCTGCTATGTGTCTGTGCCTCCAAAGAGTGCTATCTATCAGGGAGCAGCAAATGTATAGACAAATGTAATACAGTACTACAGGTGCTAGTATGGTGTTTAGATAGCTGGAATTCAAACCCTGGCTCTGCCACTTAGTGGTTGCATTTGACTTTGAACAACCGTCTAAATTTTCCATTTCTTCAATGGTAAGAGTATGTAAAACAATGCCTTTCTCTCCAGGTTGTGTGAGGCCAAAATGAGCTACTGTAGGCAAAGCCTTTGCACTGTGTAGCTAGCATATTGCACAGGGCTTGTAAGTGGTAGCTCTTGTTATTACAACTATGATTAGGAGTCTGTTGTATGGAGTAAGGACTTGTGTCACGAAAGGTTTCTGAGTGAGCATGATTTCTTGCTTAGGGCTAAAGACACATTCTTTTATTCAACAAATATTGGCGAGTGCCTCCTATGAGCAAAGCACAAGTGTGAGTTGCTGGAGATACGCAGAAGGAACCTAATGGACTAAGAAAGGAGGCAATAATTAAACAAATAATGATTTAATGACTGTTGTGACGAGTGCTTGTAAGAAAATGTCCACTATGCGCTGAGTGTAATCTAGAGACCTAACCTAGTCTAGGAGTCAGAAGTACCTGGGAGAAAGTGATATTTGAGCAGAATCTTGGAGGATTAATGGGAGTTAGCAGATGTAAGGGGCAAGGGGGGGACTTGCCAGGCAGAGGGAGCAGCACCCTCAAAGACTTGGGGTGACCTCGGGAAAACCTGGTGACCTGAGGCCAAGGGGAGGCAGAGAGTGAATCAGGCAGGATCTTGTGACCATGGAGAGGTATTGTGAGGTTCTTTGTTTGGTTTTAAATCTTAACAGAGAT
This sequence comes from Galeopterus variegatus, assembly GCF_000696425.1. Classification (NCBI taxonomy): domain Eukaryota; kingdom Metazoa; phylum Chordata; class Mammalia; order Dermoptera; family Cynocephalidae; genus Galeopterus; species Galeopterus variegatus. Next base: position 187,412 of record NW_007727526.1, read on the forward strand.
AGGAAAGGACAGAAGGTTTCAAAGTAGGAAACTGATAGAGTTTTAGAAAGATCATTCTGTCTTCTGGCGTGGCAGTGGTTTAGTGATTGGACCTCTAACCACAGTAAAAAATACATTTTCCTTTGGGGCCTAGTGTACACAACTTTCACAAAACAATACATCTCCTTGAAACAATACATAGCCTGCCTCCCCTCTGATATTTTTTATTCTATTTTATAAAAATCCTGATCTTGATCCACTATTGAGGGTTGCAGCCTACAGTTTGTAAAACATGGAACTAAGCCATTCCCTTTTTGGGGGGGCAGCTGGCTGGTATGGGAATCCAAACCCTTGACTTTGGTGTTAGAACACCACACTCTAACCAACTGAACTAAGTGGCCAGCCGAGATGTTACTTTAAGATAACTTCCAGGACGGGCCCGGCCCGTGGCTCACTCGGGAGAGTATGATGCTGATAACACTAAGGCCATGGGTTCTGATCCCATATAGGGATGGCCGGTTTGCGCTCACTGGGTGAGCGTGGTGCTGACAACACCAAGCCAAGGGTTAAGATCCTCTTACCGGTCATCTTTTTTTAAAAAAAAAGATAACTTCCAAATCTGATATTATGTTCTGAAGTACTATTCCTCTAGCTTTTGGCCTTTTCTGACCTGGGTCTAGAAAGATTAGTCATTGTTCACCCAACAAACAATAGGGGCCAGGGGCAGAGCAATGCACTAGGGATGTCCACAGTGGCAGGAAAGTCTGCAAAGAAGCACAGTGATACAACAAGTAGCTGGGAGTGGCTGAAGTATCATCATTAAGGAAGGGTTGACTAGAGGCCCAGTGGTGGGTGAAGATCTGTACTTCAGTTTCTTCTTTAAAATGGGATGATAATATTTACTACCTCAAAGGGTTGTTATGAGGGTTAAATGAGATGATACATGTAGGTATTTAGAACAGCACACAATAAGTGCTCAATAAATGTTTTCTGTTGTTGACAATGAGGTTATTGTGTTTACATTATTGTTACTGTGCAGGATCTGAGTGTGTCATATTAAAGGGTTAGAATTAATCTTGTAGGCTGTGAAGTCATAAACTGAGGGGACATGATCAGATTTGCATTTGATGGTAATCCTGCCAATTTAGGATGGACCGAGGAAGGGGTATGAAGCCAGAGGTAGGGAGAACAGGCAACTGGGCCAAGAAAAATGAACAAATACTATGTCAAGCAGTTCACAGAAGAAATACAAATTACTAATAAGCAGAAGGAAAGATCCTTGATTATATTAGTGATGAGGGAGATACAAATTTAAATAAGATACTTTGTCAGATTGTAAAAAATTTTAAAGATTAAAAACTTCTGATGTTAGAGTCTGGGGAAGGGGCATTCTGAAACTCTTGTTAATGAAAGCATAAATTTGTTTAGAGGACAATTTGGCAGAACTTATAAAGTTGGAAGTTCCTTCTCTTTGACCCAGAAGTTCTACTTCAAGGAATTTGCCCCATCAGACTTGCCTAAAAGGGTTTTTCTGTAAGGATGGTTATTGTAACATTTCAAATAGCCAAAAATTGTAAGCAGCTTAACTGTATCACTGGAGAAATAAACACACCAGGATACATTCATACCGTGCTATCCCTGGCAGCCATTCAAAAGAGCAAGGTTGCTCCATAGAGCATAGTCATGGAACAGCATCCATGGTGGTGAAAAAAGCCTACTGCAGAATAGTATGCACAGCATATATAATCTCATTTTTTTGTGAACTTAAAATATATGTTTATATATGCAAAGAAAAAAGAAGAAATATACCTCAAACAGCAGGTTTGACATGTGTCCCAATTAAGCGGGTAGTTGGGAGTGAGGGAATAAAGCTTTAATGTTTTGTTAGATACTTGTGTAAATGTTTTTAATATGTTCGGTGGCCACCCGAACATATTTATCTCTTTACTCAAACATACTTACATCACACCTATTTAAGTTTGCATACATGAGATTATTATCATATATCCTTTCTACTGTGGACACCTCTCCATATCGGTGCCCCACCTCCATTTACACGTTCTGCAGTAACTCATGATATTGACCAGAGTATTTTTCTGGTCATTGTTTTATTTTAAAAAAGGATCATATTATGTACATTTTCCACATCCCGATTTTCTTACTTAACTACATCATGGAAATCAAATCAGTACTAATTATCTGGTATATACCTCTAATGCATTGTTGGGTGTTTTTTCCCCCAACATTTTACTGTGACAAATTTCAAACGTAAAAGTTGAAATAATTGTACAATGAACACCCATGTACCCTAACCTAGATTTCTTTTCTTTAACCTAGATTTCTTAATTAGCATTTTACACATATCTGCCCATTGATCCATCCGTCTATCCATCTAGCAAGCCATGTTAATTTTTTTGATGTATTTCAAAGTGAGTTACAGATTATCATCAGTGCACTTCACCTTTAACACTTAAGCATGATTATCATTAACTAGAATTCAAAATTTGATTTTTCTTTTTTTAGTAAAATTTATTTTATTTTATTTTTAAAAGGGATGACCAGTAAGGGGATCTTACCCCTTGACTTTGTGTTGTCAGCACCACGCTCTACCAAGTGAGCCAACCGGCCATCCCTACATAGGGATCCGAACCTGCGGCTTCGGTGTTATTAGCACCACACTTTCCCAAGTGAGCCACGGGCCAGCCCTTAGTAAAATTTATATACAGGGAAGTGCACAAATTTTAAGTATACCATTCTATGTGTTAACAAATGCATGTACCTGTGTGCAAACCCCTATTGACATATAGAATATTACATCATACCCAGAAGGGTCCCTCATGCCCTTTCCTAGTCACTCCTCACCCTTACCCACCCAGAGGATACCTGGTTTTTTATGATAGTGCCTGTTCTAGAACTTCATTTAATGGATTAGTACGTACTCTTTCATGTAAGGTATCTATCACTCACATAATGTTTCTGAGATTCATCCTCATAGTTGTGTGTATCAGTAGTTCCTTGAGTACTATTTCGTTGTATGAATACAAACCACAGTTTGTGTATCCATTCCCCTGTTTATGGACATTGTTTTCGGTTTGGGGCTATTTTGAATAAAGCTGCTGTGAATATTTTGTACAAGTTATTTTGTGGACATATATTTTCATTTCTCTTGGAGATAACCTAGGAGTGGAGTTACTGGGCCATGTTCAGTTTTACAAGAAATGATCAGACCTTTTTTTAAAGTGATTGTACCATTTTATTTTATTTTATTTTATTTTATTTTTTATTTATTTTTTTTTTTTTTGTCTTTTGTCTTTTTTCCGTGTCCGGCAACGGATCACAACCCTCAGTGTTGCCCCCGTACCGGACCAGGGACCGGCAACGGGATCGCAAGCCTCGGTGTTGCTCCCGCGCCTCGCTCAGCCAGTGAGCGGGAGCCGGTCTGTATGTGGGATCCGAACCCTCGGACGGGAGCGCCGCCGCGCTTCCCAAGCGGCGCACTATCCAGTGCGCCACCGGGCCGGCCCGATTGTACCATTTTACATGCCAACAACAATGAAGGAGAGTTCTGGTTGTCCTGTATGCTTGTCAATGTTTGGCGTTGTCAGCCTTTTAAATTTTAGCCATTTGAGTGTGTGTGATGCGTTCTTTTTAATATTTCATGGTATGGGTATTTCAATTTATTCAGCCATGACTCTGTAGGTGGTCATTTGTTTTATTTCCAATTCTTGGCCATTGAATGGCTCTGCAGTAAGCATCCTTGCACATATGTTTTTATACAAAGGGTCTCCAAAAAGTTCATGGAAAGATTCGTATTGTCTTTTAATACATTTTTCTATGAACTTTTTGAGGTACCCCTATACATTGGTACATTTCTTCCCATGGGATACAATCCAGGAATGGGATTTCTGCATTTTAAAGGATACCTGTATTTTACATGTTCGTAGATGTTCCAGATTGTTTTCCAAGAAGGGTGTAATACTTCACTTTTCTACCAACAGCGTATGAGAGTTCACTTTTCCACATATCCATAACAGCAATACATGTTAGAATATTTTTCATTTTTGTCACTCTGAAGGGAATAACATGAGAACATTTTAACTTTAATTTGCATTTCTCTATATTTGGAGTAGTTTTTCGTACTCTTAGTTATCTAGATTTGCTCTTTAAATTGAATATTCAATTATTCTGTTGAATTGCTCACCTTTTCTTGTAGATATTTTCTTTTTTGGTGGGGGGGAGGGGTGGCTGGCTGGCCGGCCGGCACAGGGATCCAAACCCTTGACCTTGGTGTTATAACACCACACTCTAACCAACTGAGCTAACTGGCCAGTCCTCTTGTCAATTATTTTTTAAAATTGTATATTATAAAAATTAACCCTTTTCTTGTCATCTGCATTACCAGTATTTCTCTGGTGTTTGTCTGTTGAATTTGTTTATATTACCTTTTGCAGTAGAAATTTTTTTTTTTTTTTTTTTTTTTAAGATGACCGGTGGGCCGGCCCGGTGGCGCACT